>NW_013665745.1:422379-431020 GCF_000517525.1 Limulus polyphemus
GTGTGTGTATATATATATATATATATATATAGTGTAGTGTGTGTGTGTGTGTGTATATATATATATATATATATGTATATATATATATAGTTTTGAGGCTGTTGAGAAGGTTTTGTATGATGCTATGGTTTAAAGTTACATTAAATATATTCTCTTTAAGCATTATATATAAATGTTTGTACTTTAAGTATGCAAAATGGCCAGTGCAGAATCTTGTATAGGTCTTTATCATATGTTTTCAGCTTTTATTGACATCATTTGGAAAACTGTAACCAGTATTACATATTTTATATTGAAAACCTAACATCAATTACACAAGCAAATTTTCATTTTCATGTTGTTTAATGAAAATGACATTGTATTTTATAGTGCTGGTCTCTCTCATCTCGTAGATAAGTAAATTTCATAAACACTGTTTTCTGTGTATTTTATATTATTGTGTTTGCTACTCTGATATTTTTTACTCCTGATTAATAAGTGCTCTTAACAATCGCTTACTCATGGTTGTGCCCTGCTGGATGTTGTAAACCAGATATTCTGAACTTTTGTTTGTAGGGTAGAAAGTACAACAAACTAACATAACTGATAAAACATGTTATGACTTTCAGACAGGAGAAATGGAAGTTCAGAATCCACTGTTCAGTGAAGAGCCAACCCAAAAGATCAACAAAAACATCAGACAATAGTTCTGAAGATTTCTACCACATTGCACCAGTAGAACCCAGCTGTGCAAGGTTTCTTGTGTCATATATAAAGTTAATGAAGATTAATTGTTGTACCATTCTATTTTTTGTGTTAGATGATTATATGACTTCGTTAGCAATACACAAGTAAGTATTATTCTATCAGTAGTATGTTTTATCTATTTCAGGAAGTCAGGCAGCTCTCTTCTCTCATGTTCTGTGGATATTTTCATAACTTATTTTGTAACTGTGAAAAGATAATTGAGTATGGAATAGAAAATCTTTGTGAGAAGAAAACAGACTAATCATGTTGTGTAAGTTGGAAATACAAGTTTAGCTTTTGTGTGGAACCGTATTATGCTAATATAATAGCAAATTGACAGACAACAATTTATAAGCATCATGAAGTGATTTTGTTTTGGGGGAACATACTACATGTTTCAAAAAACATTGTTGTGTCTTCTTTATTAATTGTATGGTTAGGGTTACACTATAAACCATCAAGGGTCAATTTGAACAGCCAAGTAAGATTATCTGCTCTTGTTGAGTAATGCTACTTTTAGGAAGAAATATGTAGTGGAGAGTTAATTGTTTTCTTTATCTGTTTATACAAGAGGTAAATTTAAATAACTTGCATTTAGTAGTTTGTAAATTAGATCCTTCTAAGTAAAATAAATGGATTTTTTTATCAGTATTTACAGAATTTTATAAAAGATAAGTTATTATATTTTAGGCCATATATATTTAATTCACTAATGAATGAAACATCCATTAGTTACATTTTATATTATTGTTCATATACCTGATGCTGTTAAATAATAAATCAACATTATGCTGAATGAATAAATAGAACATTTTTCTAAATGTGTTGAGTTTTACATATAATAAGATGTATTTAAGATTTGTGATTAACAGTGAAATATATGGTAAGCAAGACTATTGTCCTATAGGACGTTGAACTATTCAACTTATCAGTGTTATATAGCTCCAACAGTATTATTGTCTGTCAAAACATTAGTGAGGTGGATAATGGCTTGTCCACATATGTTAACAAATGAACATTTTTAATATGTTATTTCCATAAAATTCAATTTTTACTATATTTTAAAAAACTTTTTTATATTCATTCAAGAACATCTTATTTTTTGTTCTTTAGTATTATTTGATGTGCTAATTTTACATTAAAAAAAATCTAGTCAAATAAAAATACCAGACTTTAAACCACTCTAAATAACAAAACTTTTATTACACAATTCTTTTCTTATTGTGCATTGATTACACAATTACAATAAATCATTATCATTTATAGTATTAATAAAGTTTACATGTAGTACTTCTATGCGAGTTTGGTTATGCTTCAAATTCAAAAAGAAAAAAAAAATCATTTATTATTCATATGGTATAACTAACTCTGATTATGACAGTTACTGTTATACAAATGTTTATTGACAACACTAACAGATTTTTAAGATAATTAATTTTTAAAATGCACATCTTTTACGAACCAAGTCTAAGTGAGAATTTTGTTGAAGTATGAAATATTTTAGATTAAGCATTTTCTTATGTTAAAAGTACATTTGTATTTTTGTCTGTTGTATGGAGACTACAATTAAAGCTGTTTGTCATTCGTTGTAAGTGAATGTTTCGTAATAAAGCAGAATGTGTACATATTCAAAGCTGACTGTATATATATAATATTGTTAACCTAAATATGTGATTATTATATTTTTTTTTATGTGAGTGTGAAATGAATAACTAGAAATAACTCTGATAAAGATCATTGGAAAAACATTTGTTAAAATTATGGAAGTATTTATTAAAATGGTTAGTATATTAACTATTAAATGCTAATTTAGGTCCATTATAAAACAAAGTACAGATGTTAATTGTTTAATTTAATAAATATGACATGCCAGTATTTTTGTGTAATAATAATAAAAAAAACTGAATGAATTTTTTTTCATAATTTTTCTAAAAAAGACAGTCAAGTCCATTTTCACATTATAAAGGTACTTTTTATTTTTATTACTGACTGCAGTATTTATTGAATATATAGCTCATAGAGACAGTGGATTTTGAACTATTAGTGTTATTTGTATTACTATAAATTAGTGTTTTTATGTTAGAAGAAAACCAAAGTTAAATATAAGTGTACAAAATATGATATAGAATCATGAACATAATAAGTTTATAGATGAAAAATTTATAGAATCATGAACATAACACGTTTATAGATGAAAAATTTAGTTCATTGAGATGTAAGTGGAATCTTCTGGAAAGATATAAAATGATGTATTTACTTTTTATTTTGTTAAAGTATAGCATTTGGTGAGAGTTTTTTGAACTTACTATTTTTTTAATGGAAGAAATATGTGGTTTTGAAGTATTCTGTTTGTGTTTTTGAAGTATTCTGTTTCAGAAGAGGAATAAGTTAAATTTTTACTTGTAGTATTTCATGTTATTCAATTGAAGCTTGGGCAAATTAATTCACTGGTTATTATCCAATAGAATTTTTTTTTAAATGCTGAGAGGGACAGCATTGCACAAATTACATAGATTAGGAAAAGCAACAAAATATGTAATGCACAGTACAAAAGCCATAATACTCTTTGTTCAAATCTCAATTTCTGTTTAAAAAGTACAAATTCAATGCAGTACTTCACTAATATTATATAAATAAAATAAGTAAAACAGTATTTGAGTTTCTGTGTAAAACATTAAGTTCAAGAAAACGCAGCTTAAATGACTTAACACAGCAGTATGTAAGTTGAATTTGAAGATGTCTTGACCTTACGTAGCAGAGTTTGATGATTTGTTCATAGTTATATGATAGGCGATATATGATTTCTTGTTTCTTCCACTGTAGAAGTAAAATAAAATTATTTAAACTGATAAAAATGATTGGTGTTTATTTACAACACTTTTTTACACATTTTTAAGCTGATTAAATTTTAAAGTGTACATCATTTACAAACCGAGTTCTAATAAGAATTGTTTTTGAATTAGTAAGTTAAAGCTAATTTGGGATAACAGTACCTTAGTACTGTTAAATGTGATACGATGATGAGTAGTCATTACTTGTGATAAGTACTCTTCAGGATAGAAGATAAACAGATGAATATTATTTACGTAATTAGCTTATTTTTGCTGAGATGAATTTCTGGATACATGCTACGAAGCAATCCATTTTTCTCGACCGTTTCAGTATTTTATAAAGTGTATATTGTATGTCAGCTATAGGTCTCCATTGGTAATTTTTGAATAAGTTTGCTAGTCAAATAAGTAATAACAGAAAAAACAGTGAAATTAATGTCTTGATAGTTTAAGTTTATATTTAAAAAAATTGTTATTTGACAGTATTTTGACCTGTATCTCAGAGTTTATTCATTGGTATCGTACATGTTCCTCTATACATCAGTGGCATGAGCACATGTAAGGGACACACTATGTAACTTTCGTTTGAACTTTCAAAAGGGATTTGAATTTGTGTACCACTGTGGTATATCCAAGTAAAATTGAATTTAGTTAAGAGTAATGGGACAGGTCTGTTTAATAACAGGAGATTTGGTCAGGATATTTATTATAGAATAAATAAAGTATCTGAATAACAGCCTGAAAAAAAAATGGACACAGGATAATGTACAAAATGAACAGTTCATTGATTCAGAAAGTGTGTACTTGTTTTACTGATGCGGGGTGGTGGCTTGTAGTTGATATTCTTTAACTATCGTGCATACCAGAGTGACTGAATCCAATGTATCTTACTTTGCAAGAAATGTATTATTTACCAAGTGTTACTAGCGCTACACACATTAGTGGTAATTATCATTCAAACATAGGTGAGGCAGTAACCTCAAGATATCAATTGAACGCCCACTGAAGGACAATAATGTTGACATCCTTGCACAATGTGCAGTATTGCAGCAATACTGACCATTGGTAAAAACCGGGATCTCCTCGAGCATAACAAATGCAGCTGGAAGATTAACTATGCTTTTTTCACCACGTGTTATGTGAAACTGTGCATATACAGAATACATGATAAATTCAGAATTAATACTATGAGAAAATATAAATACGTGGTTTGTATACCACAACAACAGGAAGAAAGGGCATTTCTTTTCAAACTTACCAAGGTTTACCTGTTTCAGTTTCTGATAAGTAATGAACTATTAAAGTGTTTTTCTTTTTATTCTGTGTCTAAAAATAAACCTGGCACTGGACGAGTTGTTTATCTATAAACGTGGCAGTGAAAAAGTTATGAGATTTAACATATTTTAATGAAATGGTTAGGCTTTAGTAACTATAGATAAATTGTTTCCTGAACAGAAAGTAATGGAAAAATTTAACTAATACTTAGTGCTTTGGTCATCACATAACTTTAACCTTCAAATGGATTCACTTGTAGGGAATCGTAATTTCAACAAAAAGATCATGACGATAGGGAAAATAAATGTATTTTTACAGTTTATGTATAATCGATATCAAGAAATTTTCTGCGAGAACAAGCTGTAAATTGAATGTAACAATTAAACTTAAAAATATAATAAAATTTAATATATATTCATATACAATAGGAAGAGTTGTTATTTCTTTTAGTACAAAGCTACAAAATGAGCTATCTGCACTCGGTCATCTGCAAGGAATTGAACTCTGGATTTTAGCATTGTGAGTCCATAAACTTACTGGGGACACAATAAGGAGAGAGAAAAGAAAAACAAAAGTTATGGGTGCTTAAAGAGAATTGAATGATTAAAATATTTTTAATGGATAGGACTTGGTATTGTAATTAAGAGTATGTCTATATTTATTGATTAGCATGATGTTTTTTATTAATAATTCTGTGTCGAATTTGTTTCAATTTAGAATTTTGAAATTGTCCGAAGTGATGTGGTGGTAAGTCTTCTCTTTGTGAGGATGGATATGCGAGGATGTGACAGTGAAGACCTGGTTTTGTGAGGACACCTAAATGTTCATGGGCACTCAAAGCAAGATGTTGTTTAGTCTTGCCAATGTATGTGGGTCTAGAGTCACTGCACGTGACTTATATGCAACCCATGAGTGCAAAAAAGGTGGTGGGCCCGGCGTGGCCAGGTGGTTAGGGCACTTGACTCACAATCCCCGTCCCATCAAACATGCTCGCCCTTTTAGCCGTGGGGACGTTATAATGTGATGGTCAATCCCACTATTCATTGGTAAAAGAGTAGCCCAAGAGTTGGCAGTGGGTGGTGATGGCTAGCTACCTTTCTTCTAGTGTTACACTGCTCAACTTGGGACGGCTAGCGCAGATAACCCTCGTGTAGCTTTGTGTGAAATTCATAACAAACCAAAAAACAAAGGTGGAAATTTGTCTGTGTGTGGAAATAAGATGTTTAATGTGAAAGTGAGTTTAAAAGTTACTCTTTAAATTTAAACCGAGGATAGTACATGTGTGATTAACTTAGGAACACACACTTGATGAAGAGATCAGATCGAAAAGCCGACACAACCAACTTTTTACTAATACGTTAGTTCATCAATCCAATGACATCTAATATTCTGTTTCAGCTTGACCATACTCATTTCATATCTCTGATAAAGAGAAAAAACGGCGAGAAAGTTGCCTGACACAAACATATTCAGAACATGAAACTCAGAAAACTTTTGTCAAGCACTACCTCCAACCTTGACATCAACTGTTTAATTTTTGTTCTGCTCAATAGAGTAATCCATGTAAATAAGCTGCAGAAAAAGGCTTGAAGTTTCACCACCCCTCGAAAATTGGACTGTGCCAACTGTCTTTACCCATTCCAAAAAAATTTATGTAACTTAATTTCCAATTTACATTCTCGAACATCCTAACATAGCCTTAGATTTGTTGAAACTAAATTAAAGAACTTTGCTTTCTCTTACAACATTTATAAAAGTCACAAATCTCATTCTCCCCTCAGTCACTCTGAATTATCGAATTTCTTGGAACTTTCTCAGGGCAAAAAATATTTGAAACTCAACCTGACAAAGGCAATAGTATTGAGCTTATGGAAAAGAAAACAAAATATATCTCCCAAATAAATTTTCTAAGGGGAGACAAAAGTAAGTTCAACAGTCTTAACTGTAACCTCCTATAACTCACTTCACAATGTAAAGAGAAAATACTT
The DNA here is from genome assembly GCF_000517525.1 of Limulus polyphemus. Classification (NCBI taxonomy): domain Eukaryota; kingdom Metazoa; phylum Arthropoda; class Merostomata; order Xiphosura; family Limulidae; genus Limulus; species Limulus polyphemus. Next base: position 429,200 of record NW_013665745.1, read on the forward strand.
TTAAACTTCAAAACAACATTGTAATTTCTTCAACTATTCTTTATTACTTCTGCACTTCTGGATTTTTAAACCAGTCTCTCTAAATTTCACAAAACTAACACACCTCTACGTCCTACCGTCTCTCATGATTAAAATTATTTAAGATTTTGGTTCTTATTTTAAGTCCATTAACTATTGACGAAATTATCATTAACAATTGGTTTCTCTTCCTCAGGAAATCAGGGAGGGGGGGGGTCAAACATTTTCGTTTGATTTATTTGATCACGCCCATAGATTAATTTATTCTAATCCTGCCTAAAAAGGAATTTCATTTTGAGGAAAGTGGTAGAGAATCCTGATGAATAATAAAATCGAATAGGGTATACGCGCGCCCCATGCTTGGTATTGCTGGCGTACAAAAAATATAGCTGATAAACGACATTCTTTTTTTTTCAAGTACAAACTTTTAGCTCATAGCTCCGTGATCTCTTGACCGATTTGAGATCTAATTATAGTTTTCGACTCAGGGGGTCAAACCTTTTTGATTGATGTATTTGACCACGCCCAGGGTCTCATAGATTAATTTATTCTGATCCTGCCTAAAAAAGAATTTCATTTTGAGGAAAGGCTGGTAGAGAATCCTGATGAGTAATAAAATAAAATAGGGTATACGCGCGCCCCATGCTTAGTATTGCTGGCGCAAAAAATATAGCTAATAAAAAGGGAAACAATGGTCTCATAGATTAATTTACTCTAATCCTGCCTAAAAGAATTTCAAGTGCCGCAGCTATTGAGGTTTTTCCTTTTGTTTAACTTTTAGGTGGATGCTTTAAATCCATCTAGTAATAACATTCAATAATCCAATTCAATTTATTCAAGTGGCATTACTTCTTTACTGATAAAATATTCTGCCGAGTGTACATCAAATACGCTGAACAAAAAAGGTGCACAATATGACAACAGTCATATTATTTAGCCATCAAATGTATGATACCAAAAGAAATTCTTGCCACGTTTGGTTGAACGATTGGTTTCAAGCCATATACTTATCTATATCTCAAAAACCCACTATGCATAATACTATACTGTCGATAATGTTTTACATATTTATAGATGCAAGATAACAGCATTGTAGACTTTGAACATTCTTGGCACGTTTGGTTGAACGATTGGTTTCAAGCCATATACTTATCTATATCTCAAAAACCCACTGTGCATAATACTATACTGTCGATAATGTTTTACATATTTATAGATGTAAGATAACAGCATTGTAGACTTTGAACATGATGTCCTCTGGGAGAGTGATAATGCAAGATAACAATAACACACATTGCGCCAATCCCATTAAAACAAATCCTATTAAAATACAGTAAGTACAGAACAACTATTATATCTGAAGCCCTTTTCACAAAGTGTCCTATAGAGAAATTGGCCAGTTCCTTTAATAAGTTTTGTAAGTATAACACTTTTTTTTCTGCTTTTCGACTCAGTAACTTCCCACAGAAACCTTGTCTAGCCCCAGTCGTTCATAATAAATGTTGTAAATATAACACTTTTTTTCCTATTTTTCAATTCAGTAACTTCCCATAAGAAACTTTGTCTAGTCCCAGTTGCTCATAATGACACACAAAAAAGAACTTTTTTAACCCTCTGTACTCATTTATGATTTATTTTCATAAACATTCCTCTCGAATAAACTTTATGGTAAAATCATAAATAATATTCAACGTGAAACTGGTACACAATTAAAAACATTTTATTTAGGCCTATCTATGGCCTTTTTCTCATCCTGAGGATGACGTTGTAACGTCGAAACATGTAGAGTCGTCAACTTTTTGA
>NW_013665745.1:431778-441816 GCF_000517525.1 Limulus polyphemus
TCAAAAAGTTGACGACTCTACATGTTTCGACGTTACAACGTCATCCTCAGGATGAGAAAAAGGCCATAGATAGGCCTAAATAAAATGTTTTTAATTGTGTACCAGTTTCACGTTGAATATTATTTATGATTTTAACTTTATACACAAGTGCCAAAATACTATAATTAAAACTTTACGGTAGTTTTCGTCAACTATATTTTGCAACTCAAACTAAAACCTATTTCTCCTTCCTTCTCTTATTTTTCTAGCAACATTTTTCTTATTTTTATTTGTATCTGTCTGTCTGTCTTATTTTATCATTATTTTAACTGTAAAATGTAACCAACTTTTAGATTTTTTTATCAGGCATGTTCAGGACATAATGTAGAACTGTTCTGTAACTAATCATTTTCAATTTCGTCTTGGATTAAACTCCTTTTTGTTTTCTCATCAAATATCTTGATTACAATAACATTGTTAGGGTGTAACTCAGCACAAGCAAAGACAAACAGTTTCCCGATTAATATTATTTAAAAAAGGTGCCCTGGGAACTCGGTTTTATTCTATAAAATCTTTATAAGGTGTCTCTGACGTGAATAATACCTTTTCTTTCACTATATTGTTGTTTTATCTTAAAAATATGTTTTCTTACTCTCCCTTTCCTGTGAGTATCTTTTTTTTTTCTCATTTTAACCAACACCAGTCTCCCTGCCATATGTATTAATATATAATTCTACTGTTAAATTACACTTTAAAAATATTCATGGGCGAAATATTAAAGTATTCATTACTTCTTGTTGATGATTTATAGATTTCTCATAGTGAGGACATTTTGTTATTCGATCAACATTTTAATATAAACGTCAATTATTTCTATAAAGTTTGCAGTATTATTAGGAGTTTGCTTAGCGCATACTAGAGAATGGATGTTACATTTATTCAGGAGATGACCAACTGTCCAAAGCGTAAATAACATCTTAAAACTCCAGATTATTGTAATAACTCCTTTTTGGTGAACACACGAATTGGAGAGATAAAGTACCACAAGAAGCTGTGAAAGGACAACAGATATATTATTCTATCTTATAAAAAGAATTATCAACAATACGATTACAGCATTATATTGTCAAGAGTCTACGAGGTGACGACAGTCTCTTATCGTTGTCTGTTGATTGTTTTAATTCTTTCGTTTATTGCTTTTGATAGAATATATCACAATAAATGAAAAAATAAAATAAAAACGAACATATTCTAATCTTAACGGATTGTGGTTTAAATTATTTTATGAATGTTATTTGTCTACAGACTCACATAAGATGTCTTCAAATCTCTATTCAACAAATATTGAAACCAAGGCTGGAGAAGATAATCCTGATGCAAAAGTCTTGTCTGGTTTTAGACAACAATCCACACCGACTGCTTACCTAGCAATTCCACCTGATAGCGAAGAATACAAAATGGACCATCCTGAGAGGGGAAAGTGTCTAATATTCAACATTAACGAATTTGATCCGCACACAGGTCTGGATGACACGACGTGGTCAGATCAGGACAGTGACCAACTACACTATTGTTTTAGTGAACTGGGATTTGAGGTAATATTGTACAAAAACGTGACTTCGAAAGAACTAATAAGACATTTGGAAAAAGTGGCCGTTGAAAATCATTCCAACAGAGATAGTTTTGTTTGTTGTATCTTAACTCGTGGAGAAAAAGGTTTCTTGTATGGTCGAGATGGTAAGATATGCATTGAAAATGTGTTTTCTCCATTTAGTGGGGATAAATCTCCCACTTTAGCAAGTAAACCAAAAATATTTTTTATACAGGCTTGCCAAAAGTATGAAGCTGATAAAAGTAAAGATGAGGTAGATGCTGTTTCAAAAGTTTACACCATACCAACACAAGCTGATTTCCTCATCTGCGATGCCACTTTACCTGGGCTATATTCTCTAACAAATATCAGCAAAGGTTCATTGTTTGTGCAGGCGCTGTGTACAATGTTGGAGAAACATTCCAACGACATGGATTTACAGAGTATAATGACGGCAGTGAACCGAAAATTAACTTATATGAAAGTACCTTTAACGCCAGTCGATCTATGTAAGGGTAATGTACAAGAGACACTGTGCATGACTTCCATGATCACAAGGAAAATCTATTTTCGTACAAATCTTTAGTTCTCTCCATACAACTGCTCAATTTTTTTTCTTTGGTTAAGGTTTGTCGAAACTGTAATCATGAGAATTCTAAATTATCTCAGTTCCATTCGGTATGAAATTTAACTGCGTCACAGCCAACAATGTGGTCAATAATCTTTAATTATTTTGAAAATGACGAATAAGTGTGTTTCAGAAGGACTTTGATTATGCATTAAATATATATATAATGTGTAATGTACTTCCTTTGTATATCATATTTTTCATTTCTATGCATAAAACTAAAAATTTCGCGCAAAGCTGCTCGAGGGCTATCTGCGCTAGCCATCCCTAATTTTGAAGTGACAGACTATAGCTCTTAGGCTGCTTTTTTACCAACAAATAGTGTGATTGACCGTCAAATTATAATGTCTCCACACTGAAAAGACAAGCATGTTTGATGGCGGTTTTGTATCCCATATATTACAAGTCGAGTGCTCTAACTGCCAGATCTAAAAGAAAAAGGGGAAGTGAATTTCACGATTGTTATCGTTGCTGACAAAATTTTTGCTTCATTAATTTTGAAGTGACAATCAAATAATTGATTGTCGGTTCGATTCGTATTAGAAACGAAGGAACTTGAAAAAGAGTGTTAAAATTCAAGTTAGATAAAAAACCTATACATTATATATTCCCGTTTATTATATCTAAAAACTAATGCTATATGACGAGGCCTTTACTCCAATACCAGGGTTCATTAGGTGCCAGAACATGATGTACATAGTAATAATAGTAGTTGTCATAGTAGACATTTGTGATTGAGGACTTGGAGAGCTCGGAAATTAAATAAATCCCCCTTCGTCCTGTTGGTGAGGTATACAGAGAGTGCTTTGCGAGAGTGAGCAAAAATATGCAAGGATCGATAAACCAAACCCCGGATTTTAGTGTTGCAAGTCTGTAAACTTGCCGCTTTTTCAAATGGAGACGAGTCCAATGAAATAATTTATTACGTATGGAAAACGAAAGTACAGTAGAAAACCCATTATTGCTAGCTAAGCGCCAAAAATTACATCACACCAGTACCATAGCTATTAGCGCCATTACTGGTTGATAAGTTATTTATATTATCAAATTACAATAGCTGCTATGGTGTCAACTAAATTAAAGTTGGTGAAGTGTAAACTTTATTAATTTCTTATGGGCTATTTACAAATAATAATTAGAATAAGGATTAATAACATAATATTATTTATTCATTCTAAACACCAATTATTTACTGTTATTACTGGATTTTACTTGACGTAAAGTGACGTGTTGCGCAACGACTCTCAGAAAAGCAACATGCAATTTTGTTCTTATAAAATATATTGTAATATTTTTGCAAACTTAAGTGTAGAACGAGAATTTATCAGACAATGTCAATCTGAAATATAGATATGATTTTCTGGTCGTTCCCAAGCTTCTTCTATTTTTATGCAAAAATACAACTATCATCAGGAACCATAGGTAGGTTACGTTGATGACGTTCTGATGAGCGAGCACCAAATATATGTCTTAAATTTCACAACAAAAAACTGTAGTTTGGCTTATAGCTCGAAACCATAAAATATTTATTAAAATATAACTATAATGCACTTCTAGGTACATTAATACGATCAAGTCAATAGGTAGAAGTTTCTTGTACCATAATAAAAACTGTTTCTGCCAAAAATAGTTTGGAAGGCGATCATAATGCCATATTTTTACGTCTACAAGACACTAAAACTAAAAGTAAGTACTTTTAAAAATTAAAAACTGTCTCGTATAATTCAAAACATTCTATTGGATAACCTTTTCAGGACACTACAGTGGGAAGAAGGAGGGTTTGTAGCTGGATCATTATTGTAATTGTTGTTGATTGCACCTCGCTTTTTTTAAGGTTGTGTGTAGTAACAGGATTTGGGTTAAGAAATTGGTTTATTATTCATTTGTGCCATCTAATTCCATCTGCAATAAATATATAAAAAATAAATGTGAATAGCTAAAGATACTTTATATAAAAGTATTGGAACACTATAATTTGTTTTGAGTTGCATGTGCCGAAAACTTAAACACTATAGTCGGGTTATTTTGTGTTTTCACTTAAAGTCTTACATTCTCTAACTTAAATGAAAACGTATTTGGCAAAGACCAGCCTTATAAGATTTACAGTAAGACTCTTTCGCTGTTACTGTGATTTACTGAGTTGTCAAAGTAGTATTTACCGTACATTAATTTATGCTGCGTGTTTGTGAATTTGTGTTTCCGCAAACCCCTCCCACATATTTTGTACTAGGAGGACGAAACTTAGTTGGTAGACTTAAGGTAGCCCGTGGATGTACTTATCAATATCGCTTTGGCCCCTACTCTTATTTATTTGTGGTATGAAGGAGACTTTAACGCGTCCAGGTCTAGAAATAAATTTTTAGGTTGTTCTACTCTCTTCTAGCAATGGAATTTGTTTTCATGGTCATTCTCTGAATTCCAGGGTTGCCATTTTTGAAACTGTGTTAATATGGTCGGATGCCCTAATGGGTTTTTTCTTCGTGTATAACCCCCCCCCCCGTCACTGAACATACTTGCCCTTTTAGTCTTAGGGACGGTGTAGTGTACGGCGGTCAATAATCCCACTGTTTGTTGGTAAAAGAGTAGCCCCGGAATTGGCGGTGGGTAGTGTTGATTAGCTGTCTTCCCTCTAGTCTGTCGCTTCTAAATTAGGAACGGCTAGCGCAGATAGCCATTGAGTAGCGTTGCAAGAAATTCAAACACAAATATACTAACACCCCTTGAGGAGAAGGAAAAGGTCTGAATAGAGCCTGACCTTCCCAGGTTGCGCACAACGATCAAAATACCTATCCAGACAAAACAGACCGCTTGAGGTAGTTATAGAAGTAACTGTGGTTAACTGAGGAGCTTGATCGGTATACTGCGACCGCTGTGAATATGGTAGGGGTATGTTATGCTAGTATATAATCAAACATATTTATGCTATCACTTTGAAGATTTGATAATCGTATTTAGTTAAGGTGTTGTTTAATCGCAAACGAACGGCATTCCAAATCAAACATTGGAACAGTTTAAGTAGATAAGAAAGATTCAATATGTTAATTCCATAACTTTATCATCCCGTTTTATGTCGGTTTAACGAGCATTTAGCCTTTAGCATTTTTCTCTATAAGAGTTTACATTAAAAAAGAGCCCCCCCCCCCAGTGGTACAGCGGTATGTCTGCGGACTCACAACGTTTGAATCCGGGTTTCGATACCCGTGGTGGGCAGAGCACAGATAGCCCAATAAAAAAGAAATTCTCAATTTTTCAAAGGTTGAGTGGTCGTAGTGATTATTCATACAATGTTGTTTTGAAGTTAAGCACAAAGCTACACAATGGGCTATCTGTGCTTTTCTCACCACGGGTATCGAAACCCAGTTTCTAGCGTTGTAAGTCCGCAGACATGCCGCTGTGCCACTAGGGGGCTATTCATGCAATATACGCATACAGTGTATTGCCATCAGGGGTGAGTTTCTAGAGAATTTTATACCATACTCAGTATATCTGCGGAACGATTATGCAAATTCACAAAATACACCAACCTTCTCCCATATCCTGTGATTTTTAAAACTATTTTCATAATTTAACAGAATATTAAGTATTGTAAAAACTGCGTTATAAATACTTTATTTGCTTTGGTACTCATCACCATTTCTAAAATAACTTACTGGAATACGCATATCGGCTAAAAAAAAAATCAGGAAATTGTATTTATTTAATTAGTAATCAAAACTTCTGTGTTTGCATTTCAAAGCATGACCTGAAAATTTCTAAAGTCAGTAGAATTATCAATTCACTATTTGCCAATGCTGGTATCGAATTAGCTTCGTTCAGTTATTTAATATGAAATAAAAATGTTTACTAAACACCAAAGAATTTTTCATGCATTCTTTGATTACTTCTGTTCTCTCTCTCTCTCTCTCTCTCATATTTTTTTAAAACTTATCTTCGCTTATATTTCAATCACATGGTTTTTAAGGGCTGAGTGTAGGGTTGTGTTTAGCGTGATAAATTCCACTTGCCGCAAACACGCGCTCCGCAATTTGGGATTGTGGATGTGCTCTACGAGTGACGGTTAAGTACCGCCATTCGATCGTAAAAGAGTATACCAATAGTTGATTACATGCAGGCACGGCAGTCACCACGAATGTTCTGTTCTCAGAACTTAAGATTAAATTTAAATCTATGTTTAGTTGACCCGATTTTTAAATGAGCTTAAAATATAAGCATTTTTGATGAAGAATACATGAAGATGTTAATCATCAAAAAATCTGAATCTAGACGGCTGTTAGCATTGTGAAAGTATAATAACAAGTATCCATTTTTTTCTCGTTAATTTACCATTAATTATGAAAATGTCTTCAGAATTTTAATAATAAACCAAAACTTTAACTCTGGTAAAATACAAATTGATTTCATTTGAAAACTATTTATTTAATTTACTTATACGATTTATAGCTAAAAAAAAGACATACAAAATCGCAAAAGACGAAAAGATAAATAATTGGAATTTCAACTGAGCAACACGTAAGTGGACGAAATGAGCAGGTCAGAGAACCCTAAGAGTCGGAGATAATTGGAAATTCAACTGAGCAACACGTAAGTGGACGAAATGAGCAGGTCAGAGAACCCTAGGAGTCAGAGATAATTGGAATTTCAACTGAGCAACACGTAAGTGGACGAAATGAGCAGGTCAGAGAACCCTAGGAGTCAGAGATAATTGGAATTTCAACTGAGCAACACGTAAGTGGACGAAATGAGCAGGTCAGAGAACCCTAAGAGTCGGAGATAATTGGAATTTCAACTGAGCAACACGTAAGTGGACGAAATGAGCAGGTCAGAGAACCCTAAGAGTCGGAGATAATTGGAAATTCAACTGAGCAACACGTAAGTGGACGAAATGAGCAGGTCAGAGAACCCTAGGATTCAGAGATAGAGGGCAGCTTGCCAGTAGCATCACCCCCTCTCCTTACATACACCCAAGGAAGTTTTTAAAGGCATTTTAATATTTATAATATGTTCACAGCTGAGGGTGGGGCGCATTTTAAGTGGTATAACGTCTTAAACCTTGAACCCATTGATCTGCATTTTGGCATGCTAACCATAAGCATACCCGGTCCTAAGGTAAAAATATTCAGAAGAAAAAGAATGAGAAAAACAGTGTATTTTCAAAAGAACACTGTCGAATCTGTTTAAGAGAGTAGTAATAAAAAATAATGAAATTATACGATAATATCAGGATTTAAAAATAGATTCAAGTTATTGATTATTAAAGATGTGTGTTTTTAGATGTTTTTTTAAATAAAAATAAACATTTTTCAATTCTAACAATTTTGGAGAAAAAATACAAAAATGACTTCAAATGATGAGGTTGTGATAAAATATTGTTCGTATCCAATAATGAGTTACTGATTGAAAATGTATATGTGAACAAGAAAAATAATAATTCTAAGAGTAAGAAATGTATGAATAAATTATTTTTAAATGCATCAGTATATTACAGTTTGATTTTTTAAAATAAAACAGTCAAGTTGTGTGAAAGTATTTATCTCTTACGTTAATCTGAATTTTGTTGTATGTATTATCTAGTAAGATTATTAAGTAGTCCAAATTATCAATACAAGTCAGCTGTTATAAACAATATTACATTATTGGTCATCATATTATTTTTTTATAATAAATTAAATGGGTGTTATAATGTGACGGTCAATCCCACTATTCGTTGGTAAAAGAGTAGCCCAAGAGTTGGCGGTGGGTGGTGATGACTAGCTGCCTTCCCTCTAGTCTTATACTGCTAAATTAGGGATGGCTAGCGCAGATAGCCCTCGTGTAGCTTTGCGCGAAATTCAAAAACAAACAAAAACAATTACTGAAAAACTAATGACTTCTGTAGGGATGTTTACTTTGTGGATATTTCTTTGATATACATAACATTTATACAAACATTTCATAATATGTAAAAATTGGATGATGCTACTTTAAAAGGTATCTGTAAAAGTAATTGCAGTATGTACATAACGAAAAAACTAATCATAGGTATTTCAAAATTGAAATCGTAGTTGCATAAGGTACTAAAATAATAGGAGAGCAAATAAGGCGAAATTTCAGTTGATTTGGAATAAATGGCAAATATAAGTTAATAATATCAGATGCAAGTAAAAATGTCAGTGAAATGTGTTGATTTAGATTTGATACATCAATAATTGAAACAACAATTCTTACAGCCTTTAGTTGGCACTGTTTTATAGGAGGTATGTGTGGTGATAGTATAGATTAATATTAAAGTAAGTTTGTTGTATTTTAATTGTATTTGTGATTTTAAATGAAACTTTTTTACAGTTCTCAAAACTGGCCTAAATTTTGGAATTGGAGCATACCTGTATATTTGTCTTTGATTTCTAAGTAGTGGTCTATGTTTATAGTTGCTAAATTTTGGAATTGGAGCATACCTGTATATTTGTCTTTGATTTCCAAGTAGTGGTCTATGTTTATAGTTGCTAAATTTTGGAATTGGAGCATACCTGTATATTTGTCTTTGATTTCCAAGTAGTGGTCTATGTTTATAGTTGCTAAATTTTGGAATTGGAGCATACCTGTATATTTGCCTTTGATTTACAAGTAATGGTCTATGTTTATAGTTGTATGGGGAATTCACTAAATCTAAGTAAAAATATGTGGAAGTGTTGTTTGCGTTGAGTTTTTATCAATTGGTAAGTCTAGTCTGTATTTATTGACAGTTGAATTATACACTTAATGTATAAAGTTTGATCATTATAATACAGGTCATTTTACCAAAAATATTTCTATCACATTTGCTTTATGTTAATAACATTTTATTGTATTTTATATGTCTTTTGGATAAGCTATAAGTGACCTTTTGAATAGTGGCTATACTGCTCTTATTTTTAGTATTAAAAAGAAAATGCAGTGTAAAAAAAATGTTAAAAAGTAAGAAAGCAAAAACTCTAAAAAAGGACATTTTGCTTGACTTAGTTCTGTATTTATTGTCTAAAACATTTACATAAGCTGTACTGAAAACTGTAAAAAATGTGTAATGCTGAATACTTTTTCAGTGTTAAGGGATACAAGAGAGAGAGGTCGAGAGCTGGAGCACATACTCACTCAGTACACAACATTCGTGAAACCTGCATTTGAAGAGTTTTGTCTTCCAGTAAGTACTTAAGTTATACTCTCTGACAAAATGTTTGGGAAAATTATTATTATTATTTTAAGATTTATATAATTACATATAAGTTTACTATTAATGTCAGAACCAAAGCTCATGCAATTTATTTAAAAGAAAGAGCTGTTTTTTTAATATTATTATTATTCGTTAAGAAACCAAAAATACTAGTCTGAATAGTTTTTGTGGTTCATGATGATCTGCTGTCCACTTAAGAATGTGTTTATTCAGAGTATGAATGCATTTGGCGTTCATTTTTTTTTTTCAGGAAAACTAAGGTTGACTATTTAGATAGATAACTATCATACTTCTGCTCTTCAGACAATGCGATCAACATTACATCACAATATATATTCATGCCTTTAACTATGATTAAAGGTGAATGACATGTTTTCGCCACTTTTTTATTGAATTACATTTTAATTTGAGTGAAACGTTTTTTCTTAGACTTTGATTAAAACTTTAACCTGAAGTACTATTTTTAAAGAAATACTTCTGTGTTCAGACTTTTTTCTTTTAAACCTTTGAATTGATCATGTTTTATGCCAAATGTTTATACGTTTTAACAAATTTTTGAAAGGTTTCCTGGCCCTGCATGGCCAGGTGGTTAGGGCACTCGACTCCCAATCTGAGGGTCACGGGTTTGAATCCCCGTCACACCAAACATGCTCGCCG
>NW_013665745.1:442636-468118 GCF_000517525.1 Limulus polyphemus
ATAGAAGGCATGATTTTATATACATATAAGTGAAATATAGGCATAAAATAACAGTTAAGAACAAAAACACAAAGCTCTTACTTTATTTCTTTTCCTGTGATAAATACTTTTAAATTATCAAAGTCTTGTTAACTAGCCTTACACATAGAAATGGACAATGCTTTTCAGGATAAAATATTTTCTATATATATACAGACATATTTTTTTCATTAGTTACACTGGTATACCTATTGACAAAAAAAAAAAAACTTTTCTAAAAGTTCAACAGGTATTAAAGAAATTAATGGTAGGTTAACAACAATATCAGTAAGTTTTACTACAGAAAAATATTGAAAAGATCCTAACTGAAAAGTTTCAAATGCGTAGATTTAACACACTTTAAATCACAATGTCTAGTTTAACCTTTGTAACTTATTTAATCTTGAACACATTCTGTCTGTCATAATCTGGCGTTACTTTTGTTGGTAGATATCAGTTTCATTTTTGAAGATAATGTTTGCTTTATAACACTTTAGCAAAAACTAGTATATCAATTGTTATAAATCAAAACTGACACATAATATTCAAGTTCCTAAGCCTTGCTTAAGATTACTTCTTGATCTATAAACTTACAGTTGATTTCCACTTATCTCATTGTGATAAGGGGTTTGATAAATAGTAAGATTGATAGGTAAGCAATAAAAAGTTCTACATCCTTGAAAATAAATCATTACCTACAACTATCAATGAACGCTCCTTTGAAATATCAACGTAGCCTGATAAAACTATTAATTTTGAGCTAGAAATCTGTTCTAACAGTGATTAACCCTTTTGAAACATTTTAAAATCTAAATAGCTTCATTCGATATTTTTACGCTAAAATTATGAATTAATCTTATTCTAAAAATTTAAATGAGACTTAGTAGAAAGATTAACAGATGTTTCAAGGAGTGTGGAAGGTTAATTGAGATGCAGGCATGTGTATGTTCCAAGAGATGTGAATGGAGAACTGAGATGTAGGCATGTGTATGTTCCAAGAGATGTGAATGGAGAACTGAGATGCAGGCATGTGTATGTTCCAAGAGATGTGAATGGAGAACTGAGATGTAGGCATGTGTATGTTTTAAGGGATGTGGAAAGTTAACTGAGATGTGTTTGTTTCAAGGGTTGTGGCACCTTTAAGAGTGGTACATTCTCTGAATACAAACGGTTTTAAACAAACACAAACTACCATTTTATGGTTAGTTTTCCTATAATATTAAACATAATTTCAAAAGAAGGCTTCGTTTTATGTTAGCGGACATGATAATCCTCTTATTTACTGAGTTTTAACATATTTTATTTTTTGTAGGCCTGTAATAATTTATTATACACGTGATTCGTAACTAGTTGACATCCTAGAAGAAAGTTTTGTTATAGCCACGATTTATCTTTGGAACTCAACTTGTTCTACAGTTTTCATTGATTTTAGTTGATGTCTGTCTTGATCCTTAGGTTATGAACACGTTTACTCATGAAAGACAAGATTATTTCAGTGCTAGTGATCGAGTAAACAGTATATTTTTACATAACTTGGACAAGACGACTCACAGGTCCTGTGGAAAAGATTATTAATAGGTTAACGTTATTTAATTGGCTTTTATTACTTATTATAGCTGAGTCTCGAATCAGATCTGTGCATTAGCTGAATATCATTTGTAAAATCATTGATTTGTTTGGTTTGTTTTGAATTTCGCGCAAAGCTACACGAGGGCTATCTGTGCTAGCCGTCCCTAATTTAGCAATGTAAGGCTAGAGGGAAGGCAATTAGTCATCACCATCCACAGCCAACTTTTGCACTACTCTTTTACCAACTAACAGTTGGATTGACCCTCACATTATAACGTCCCCATGGCTGAAAGGGCGAGCATGTTTGGTGTGACGGGGTTTGTAAAGTCCCACACTTATCAAACTGTTTCGGCTGATGATTTTTTGTCAAAATTGGTCTAGTCATTTTATACAAGCTGAATGATTGTCAAGTGACTGAGAATAATAATAATACATTTTTTCCTCAGAATTATATCTAAATAAATGTTTTATGAACATGTTTTCTAAAAATTAATTATAATTTAGTAACGATATATGTATGGAGAATGACTATCCTATTTCTATTATTTCACGAAAACAACATTTTTTATGTATATTTGGCCATCTCCTTTAAGTATTGCTTGATTAGCATTTTGACTTATGTATATTTTCAAGTTATGTTCAAGTGTTCTTGATAAATTCTTATAGATTGAAACATGCGAAAAAACTGATTCTCAAAGACATATTCCTACTTGGTCAACTATATGACCCTGCAAAATATTAATTGTGATGGTAACAACATAAATTTTTTTTATAAATTTCGGGGGTCCCTCTTTGGACTGTCTTCCTAATCTGAGCTTTGTCTGCCTGCTGAGCTGAAGAAGCGCACTTTAATTTGGCATTTTAACAATTGAAATGTATTGCGGGTTATGATCGAGTTCTAACCGAGTGTTCCGATTGGAAAAAAAAAATGTTGATGTTCAATCAATGTGTCTCCTTGCATTATGATTATGATTATTTGATTATGATTTTTGTGCGTCAACGACATCAAGGTGAGGCGCGCTTATACCCGATTTGATTTTATTACCCATTACGATTCCTACCAACCTACCCTCAAATCTAATTATATGTCCAAAGTAGAACATCGTTCATTATATATATATATATATGTGTGTGATCGAAAGGATTTTAAAATTATAAACTTGCTTGTTGTAGCAGAAAGTGCCGTCGTTTCGTACAAGTTGTATGTCGAACGATACCGCAACTGTCCAGATATCGATGTGACAGACGTAAGGCTTTTCGTCATTACATATAAACTGTGTTTTAGTCGAACCTAATACGTTACGACTATTTCAAAGACAATGATTGTCTGTTTGTTTTTTCTTAAATTTCGCGCAAATCTATTCGAGGGCTACCTGGGCTAGCCGTCTCTAATTGAGAAGTGATAGACTAGAGGGATGGCAGATAGTGAACATCACTTACCGCCAACTCTTGGGCTACTTTAATCGAATAGTGGGATTGACGGTCACATTATACAACCCCATGACTGAAAGGCCGAGCATGTTTGGTGATGGGATTCGAACCCGCGCTCCGCAGATTGCAGTCAAGCGCCCTAATCACCAGGCCATGCCAGTCCCCCATGCCTCTGACATGACCCTTTTGTCCATGTACTCATTGTTGTGTTCAAGTTGATTTGATTGATTTTGATTTGATTTCTAAGTCAGAGGAATTTAGCACCGGAAAAACCACAGGTTCTCCTCCATCAATTATGGAGTCCTCTCGCTGCACGTATGTACGCAGTCCAGGTAGCTGTCCTCAATTCCGAACCACCAACCACAGAAAATGGTTATAAACTCCAGTTCCATATGTTAATATTTTTCTATATATTTGATGTTCCATGTGATTCTTTGATAAACAATCTATCGGATTTTTTTATTGTTGTTGTTATCATTTACGTCAAGACATGAAAATCAAGAATTTGCATTTATAGCTCAAATGAATATTTTATCTCTTCAAATTCTCATAAGAAGTTCATTCACCAAGCTTCTGGGAAAATTATATTGAAGAAGATGTACTTGATAACTAAAGAATGTATTTATCTGCAAATAATGATAATGACGAGTTTTATTACATAATATTTAGTACCAAAGATTTTGAGTCTGCATACAAATTACCCAATAAGAAATAGAGCTGTAAAAGACGTTGAACAATTCAATCGAAAAAAAATCCAAAGAGAATAGCCTTACACTGACAGTTTATTTAGAGAAAGGCTATTTATATGATAGAAATGAGAAATTTTCCTTTGAAGGTCAATCTTTTTTTTTCGCCTTTTAGTGGGATATATGTCCAACTTTAACAGGAAAACCTAAACGTTTTATTTATGGGATGGTCCAGACCTAGGGGTCACTGTGCTCACAGGGGAAATTATGCTGATGTTACACCAGGGACTACCAACCATTACTCCACGTGTTTTGTTAAGTGACATAGCTTAGTTGAAGTTGGATTTGTTGTGTTAAACACATCTCATAATATTGTTAAAATATTATTTTTAGCCGTGGCATAGCGGCTCATAGTATGGCTCCGAGTTTGTTTGTTTTTTCAAGTACAAACTTTTAGCTCATAGCTCCGTCATCTCTTGACCGATTTGAGATATAATTACACATTTTGGACTCTGGAGGTCAAACCCTTTCGATTGATGTATTTTACCATGCCAAAGGTCTCGTAGATTAATTTATTCTAATCCTGCCTAAAATAATTTCAATTTGAGGGCAGGGTGGTAGAGATCCTGATAAGTAATAAAATAGAATTGGGTATAAGCGCGCCCAACGCTTGGTATTACTGTCGCACTAAAATATAGCTAAGAAAAAAGAAAAAAAAGGTCTCATAGATAAATTTACTCTAATCCTGCCTAAATGAATTTTAAGTGCCGCGGCTATTGAGGATTCCCTCTTGTTCGTATAAAGATGAGTTAGTATTAGAATTAAGAATTCAATTAAAATATCCTTGATAAGATAAGTTTTGTAATAAATTAAATATTCCACAGTGCACTCAACTTCCGATTATTAACGTTGATATAGAGAACGTTTGTCTGCCAAATGTTTAAAAGAATTCTCCATATATTGGTAGTATTCTTAAGAACACATGAATTATTGAATAACTTTTTCGTCCCGAATCAAACATATTACCTTTACTGCTAGTCTTAAAGATAAATGTGATGTTTTTAAACTCTCTGGTCAGTGGCACAGCGGCATATCTGCGGACTTAGATCGTTAGAAACCGGGTTTTGATACCCTTGGTGGGCAGAGCACAGATAGCCCTTTGTGTAGTTTTGTGCTTAACTACAAAACAATCAATCAAACCAAAAATACAGAAATTTAAAATTTAGACTAAATGAACATAAATCGGCTACAGAAAATTAACGAATCCGTTTTAGCTGAACATAAGGACAATTCTTATAATAAATGCGAACTGACTGTAAAAAAAAAATCAATAGAAATACTTAAAATTCTAAGTTAACTTTAACATAGATTCTGGTCCAAAGGTTGCAGAAATATATTTTAAGACAAAAATATAAATAGGTGGCTGCAGCTTCTATATTAATTGTTGGGTAAAGAAGTTTCGCATTACGCAAGATATGAAAATGTATATAAACATGGGAACAGTGATTCAATGTTGTCTCTTCCTGATAATGATAGGCCTGTGACTCATTGAAACATCTAGAAGCGTTTAGATAAGGTCTGATACCTTTAATGGAGGGTTTGTTTCAAACATTGTGTTATTTAAGTTTTATTACCAATATTCTATTTATTGTAAGATACTGGTATTCATTCAGTTTCTTATCATTTTGTATATTCATAAACATTAGTTTTTGGCTGTACTATAGGTACTTGGCTATACATCTAAACAGTAATATGTATCGAAGAAATTTAGCTCGGATGTCAGGATCCTCTAAAGCTACAGTGTCGGAGTCATTTAATGGGCTTTCATTGGTTACAAGTTGTTAGGGAGGGTTGTAGAATGTTTTGCTTATAAATGGTTATACCGATATTACATTGCTCAACGAACATTAAATATACGACAGCATTTGAAGCTAACACCTATAAAATGTATACTGTAATATCTATTTATCGTTAACATTATTGGTTAGAATCTTTAATATATCTTGTTTTATTACTTTAATTTTTCATTATTTTAATTTTATTATAGAGATTATGTTGCATTCTTAGCTTAGTATATGGTTTTGGACTAACCTAAATTTCCCTAACCTTCTGAGGTATTATTGGGTTTACGGCCGAATATACCGTTAATAGCGAGAGTAATAATCAACTGATGAAACAGTGCATTCTAATCTACACTAGCCTTGTTTGAACCATAAAAAAATGACGGTTTGAAGTTTGGTGTAACCCCACTCCCAGAGGAACCCCGCATTTCCTTCAGCGAGCTTTCTCCACCAAACTTCCCCTTCATCATAAAACAAAAAACAATCACACATTGAGGAAGTAAGAACAAATTTCAAGTACACTCTAAAAATCAATACGAATGGTGCAAACTTAAATAAAACATGGCTCATAATATGAGTGCTACACACACAAAATAACAACTGGCTTTTATATATATT
This sequence comes from Limulus polyphemus, assembly GCF_000517525.1. NCBI lineage: Eukaryota > Metazoa > Arthropoda > Merostomata > Xiphosura > Limulidae > Limulus > Limulus polyphemus. The sequence goes on from NW_013665745.1 coordinate 448,800, forward strand.
ATATTTTCATCAGCAGAAAAATGTTGTAGCATGCAGTGGCGTAAGTATGCCTGAAGGGCCTGGCAAACTTAAGAACTGCCGACAAGGGGGAGAGACACACAATTTAATTTGTTTGAACTAAAGGAACATTGCACTAATCTGTTAACTTAATGATATTAATCAGCCAGAAACGTAATTACAATTATAGGAAAATAAATGTAGGAGGCCCAATTAATTTTTTTATGCAGGAGGGGGGGGGGGCATCTTCACCAGTTACGCCTCTGGTATCACACCAAAGTTGATGAAGTATACTAGATTTATCTATTTCACGAAGTTGTCTTACTCGAGTGGCTCTGTGGCAAGTGGAAGACGATATTTTACACTTAGCAAAACGTATTTTTATAATTACGATATATTACCTAAAAATTACTGTTTAAATGCCGAAAGAAGTTGAAACACTCAAAACCAGTAGGCTTAAGGTTAGTGATAAAAAAATCCTATCACAGAGTTCACATCTAAAATTAATTTTAAGAGAGAAAAAGATGTTTTATCCAAAAAGTAATAATAAAACTGAAAACTTCACAAAAACCCAATAAAAACATACGAATTATAGACACTAATCTCTACCTTAAATGTTTTTAAAACTTACCAAGAACTTTAAAATGTGTTACGTCGAGCTAAGCATATGCATAAACTAAAACGATCTAAAAAAGTGGAATTTAAGCCAGCCCTCGTGCACGTTCGAAGTATTATATATATATTTTTATATACTTAAGCTAACAATATCAAGTCATAGTTTTGTTGCTAAGCGACACAGACGAACCAAGCGTTGCCAAAAGACATGTGGCTTTTATATATATTAGTCTAGTGGATGTACCTGTTCATCGCACAGGGAAGACATGGGGCCAGAACTTTCTCTAATCATGATGACTTATTAATAAAATTACATATACATATAATCCCAACTGTACTGGCATAAGTAAGAACGTAGTAAAATATGGTTAATTAGTTATACCTTTTACCAGTTATATTTCTAATCTCAATAGGTAACAAATATTTCGTTATTCCTTGAACTTCGCGTGAAGCTGATTGAAGGCTATATGCTCTAGCCATCCCTAATTTAGAAGCGGTAGACTGGAGGGAAGACAGATAGTCAACTTTTGGGCTACTATTTGTTAACGAAAAGTGGGATTAACAGTAACATTATAATGCCCCCACTGCTAAAAAGGGTGAGCATGTTCGGCGATGGGATCAGAACCCGCGACCCGTAAATTAGATCTACAACACCTATTTCAAAATCATTTCAGAACTACACACACACTGTCAACTATTTAATTTTGCTTTTATCTGGAATTTTTGTTCAAGATTATTGAAAAAGTTGTAGCTCTTAGCTTTTCAGTCAAAGTATCATTAAAACATGGTGCAATACCTCGTCTAGTGACATTGGTTACTTTCAATTTACCCAACTTCAACGTATCCATTACTGTACTTAGCTTTACTAAGACTTTCCAATTTGTTTACAACGGAATATGGAAGGTACTTAGCTTTAACAAGGCTTTCCAATTTGTTTACAACGGAATATGGAAGGTACTTAGCTTTAACAAGGCTTTCCAATTTGTTTACAACGGAATACGGAAGGCCATTTTGTACTATGCCAGGATCTGTGTTTTCACTTGAACCACTTTGCCTTCATTACTTTCATATACACCTAGTACAAAATTCAATATGCTTCTTGTTTTAACTCGTTCTTTCAAATATAAATCATATTCTTGAGATGTTTAGTCCTATATGCATGCCTCTTATGTACAGCGGTATTAGGGAAGGCGAAAAAGCAGTCGTATTTGTTCTTGATAGTATTATTATATTTTAAAAACGTCCTCTCCTTCCTTTGTATTTTCCATTTTGCAACTGCACTAAATGATGAGTCTTCGGGGTCAACATAATCAATCTGAAAAATAGTCATTAGTAAATATTCCAGATTTCAGCGTTACACGAAAAACTCAGTCAAACATTTTATCTTAATATTAGTGTTTGAGTTGGCTTTAAAGGACTGCTCTTGTCTGTCTCCAGAATGAAACGACTTTCGACTTCTATGTTGTGACCTTCTTCAGAAGAACACCTGCTATATAAACAGACAGGAGCAGTTTATTAAAGCCAAACTCTGCCATGTCCATATTGCCTAAAATACCTTTGAAAATATATCTAAATACTACTTTATTGTTATTTTTGTTAATTTAACAGTATAAACTTTTCACAGATTTCTGTTACAAAGGAGCAATAGGAGAAGTAAACACACAAAAGAAAAACTTATTAAACATATATAAAAAATAATGTTAGTTAGTATAAGGTATCTAAAGGTATTGTAATTATCCTGGTATCCCATGTCATTACTACTTTTGTTGAAGCTTTATGTGTGACTAACTGCTAGTTAATTTCACAGTCCTTATAATGGTTTAGTACAAGCTAGTTTATTCAAGAATTCCACAGAAACAACCCCTAACTTTTTTACAGGAACCTAACACTGTTAAACTATGACTTGTAAATGTCTAGTTATATACGACTACAATTCACGTTACACAAAATAACTCGCACTTACAATATACTTTGTTAACATTTCTCCAGGAAGATCTCCAAACTCTCTGTATTGTACTTCTACTACTAAACTATACTGAGTATCATCTTACTTTGACTAACAAAACCTATACATACTTTTCACGATTATTATTCCAATACGATATAGCCCTTATAACGTAAAAGTTTAGTAATCAACACTCTCAAATGATAGAACCGGTTCTTAACTTTTTTTTTAACAAACTATAAATTTTCAGTTATGAACCCTCTTCAGGTGCTGGATTAACAGAAACTGTATACGAATTGATAAAATACAAGTGCGTGACGATAATAGAATATAGATGAGAAAGTACTGTCAAAATCATTGTTGGTTAGTAAGGACAGATGTAAGTTATATATTAAAATTGTAAAAAAAGGTTTTAATTATATACAGAAAAGATGTATTATTTTACCCAAATTCAAAATCACGGCAGCAACAAGTAAAAAAAACAAATATATATATAAACATGTATATTTAAAGCATCACCAGGTATGAATCATCGTTTGTTTTCATTTAGGTTTTTGGTTGGTTGGTGGCGCTTTTGCAGCTTTAAGCCTGCTCTTTATAGCGTTAGTTGTCAATAGGTAGTCGGTCTTGCCTTCTTTTAGGTGCTAGTGAAACTTCGTATGGACACAAGCGCGTTGTAACAACAAAATGTAGATGAGAGCGTGTTGTTAAAAACATTTCTTCCAGAGAGGAGGGCTGCTATGGTGTATCAAAAATTCGTAATAACATTGAATATCAAAAGACTAAATTACTGTTTGATTTTTTTTAAAAGATTTTGCAATCTTCGAAATGAAGCTTTTTTATTGTTAAGAAAACTGACTTTATTGTTGTATGCCAAAATATCCATTAATGTATGAAGGCTTGATATTTACAATAAATGTTCATATTACTTTGAAATTTTGTTTTTCTTATACTTAGAATATTGTTTCTGTTATCAAGAATAAAAAATATAAGTTAACAGTTATAAATTTCCATTTCTTTTTTGCAGAAAAAGTTTAGTTCGGTTACTTCCTAAAATTATTCAACTCATAAAATTCAAAGTTGTTTTGTGAAAATGCTACTTTTAATAATCCTTCTATTATGAAGGTCAACAACGGTATCAAACGTTATATCACTAACAATCAAATGAGTTAAGACTTTTGCGGGTTTTGTAAAAATAATAATCACCTCCAAATTGATTTTTTTCTGTCAGAAAGTTTAATTCAGCTATTACTTACAAGAAATATATTTAGTTCATTAAATAAATACCCGAAGTATTAATCAATAGTTATTGTTTTATTTTTTTAAGATAACAAAGTTTTCACCGTAAAATTACTTCTTTACCATAGTGTAATTTGTATATGATTTATATAAAAAAAAACTTCACACACAATAATAACCATATATCGGATGGATTATTAATAATCCTTACAAGAAATAACGTTTTCACCGAAACCCAATATAACCTTTAAACTTGCATTTATTCTCAGAAAGATTAATTAGGTTGTTGGGTGTTTGTTTTTAAAAAGAAACAACAACAACAACAGAAAGATTTGGAAACAATTACGCTGGAAAATTTCAATAAAACAACCACTTTATCAGATTTGTGTAAAACCTACTTTGTTTTTTAAGCCTAACCTTTGTTGTTCTGCGCATTATCATAATTTTTTGCTAGTATTGATTGTTTGAAGACTTTGGTGTGTAATTCACTTAAACAGTTTTTTATTACGGATAAACCAGCTTCATTAGATACATCACATCATCTAAATTACAATGTTTGACAAAATACAACAACAAGATATCAAAAGTACAACATAATTACTCACACTTTTTTTGGTACATGGTTTACGACACAGATAAAAAAATCCAAATATTTATAGCGACTTTCTCAAACCATAGTGATGCGACAAAAAAAAGGAGAAAAAAATATATGTTTAAAGAAAAGGTAAATAAAGAGGCTACATCACGAAGTTATGAGTAAGTATGTACCAGTTTTAGCTAGTTTCCTTGTATATTTGGATTTTCAATAGTGAGTCATTGCCACGATAGGTTGGACAAATCTCCAATGAGCTTTACGAAGCTCCTACTATATGAAATAGTACTTATTGGTGATCAACTTACAGTGTTATGTTGTACTATGAAAAAATACATTTAGAACCGGTAGTGACGAAACATTTGTTTTGAGTGCATGTATAGCTATTTCAATCTGTGTTTTTGTAACGTCTTCAAACGTCTTTCTTCAAAAATCCTCTGAAAAGTTCTAGAGGAATGGGAAAAACAATGGTGGAATTCTTCTCCGTGGCGATGGAGCCCAGAGTCTGAAGATAACGGAGCTGGAGAGCAGATGAGTCAGCAATTACTTCCGAGGCTTCCTTCAATGCTCGTGAGGCCCTCTGCTCTCCTTCTGCTGCGATTACCTTCAAAATACAAAATGTAACAAGTCACATAAAAAGGAAAAAAACAGTCAAAATCCTAGCACTCTCGGCAGGATTACCTGTCTAATTTTTATCCCTGAAAAAGATAACACTTTTGAACCTACGTTTTCTTTTAGTTGTAGTCACTGTACTATAGTGTTTCTCTCTCGTGACAACTATTTAAACAAACAAGCAAAGTACCACGTTTTGATATGTACACATAAAACAAAGTGACTGTAAACACAAAAATCTAATGATAGGCCTAAGCCATTCTTTAAATTTATTTGACTCCAAGTCGCTAAGTGACAACTGCTTAGTACTTTTGCCGTTACATGAAAACTTTATATAAAAAGGATTTATTCAGAAAAACACCTCCTTAACCGTAAAAAAAGCTTTGGGATAAATATTTTAAGTGAATAACAGCATTTTGAGACAAGTGTCAAACATTTCTGGTGCAATAAATAATAGTACTTTGTCCATACAGCATTCGTTGTTCAAAATAAAGGAACTTCATTAACAGTAAACAACACTAAAGTAAGATATCTGAGGAAATTCACTACAAATCTTTCACATTAAGCAGCGAAAAAAAATGTTTATGTAACTAGTAGATCATTCATGTAACGTTTTATTTACGTATAATTTAATTACAATTAAATATAATAACTTATAATTTAATTACAATTAAATATAATAAATTATAATTTAATATAAGCATATTATGTATAAAACTCGAGACAAATAATGAACTGTTTGCATAGTTTTATCAAGTCCTGGGCCTACTGTTTACAGCTGACAACACTCCGTAGACTACAAACATTAAAACAACAAATGAGAGACGAGCCAGTGAATGACAATTTACTTACTAGGAATAATAACGGTGGAAGACTTTCAACAGCTGGATACAACTTAAAATTTACCAGCGATAGTTGAACAGCATGGATTTAATACAATCTTAAAATTGTTCTAAAATGTAGTTTTTGAAATAACTGTTTTAATTGTACGAAAGTCCTGAACTGCAAGGTGAAAAATAAAAATATAAAGTTCTCATCTCGTACGTACGAGACAATAAGTCATACGTACGAGATAAGACCTATATATTTTCACTTTCACCTTGCCGTTCAGGTCTTCCATATAATTCAACTGAAAATTCTTACCTTAGCGCGAGCTTCCCGAGTTGCTTCAGCTTCAGCGGCCATTGCTCTCTGCAGTTGGACAGGTAAACGTACGTCTTTTCTATACAAGTAAAAAAATACATTATCATAGTAAATTACATGCATGGTTTAATTTGAATATTAATAATGTTTTCATTTCAATTTTCACTACTTAAAAGCAAGTTGAAGCACATTATTTCTAACCAGTGACGTAATAATACGGTCTGTTTAACTGTTCTAAGCTAGGATATTTGCTGTAACAAATGGCCATCTTTATAAATAATATTCCGACCAGTAAGTACCGTGTTCATTATATCCCGGCCGGTCTGAAGAGCTCTGGATTGAGCGAAACGCTTCGTCGGAAATAGATATAACAAATATAGTGTGGTAGGATTACTGTTATTATACACTCTTCTAATTCTTGAAAATCCCTAAAAGACTAGGTTAATAAAGTAGTGTTAAAAATATAATAGGCCTAACAGAACGTCTTATGACATGTATAATTGATTATAAATCTACAGACTGGCTCGCCGACAACCAGGCAAAATCCCGGTAAACCGCCCGAGAACTAGAGCAGTGGTGCCTCCTGAAATTTTATAATTTACCGATTTATAACTTCTAAACCCGTGTTCATAAATTAAAACTAGTGTATTTTATCTCTCTCGAATGACAAAATTGATGTAGAACTCTATAATAAACACTGGATACATTAGACCTATAATATACAGCCAGTATTTATACTTTCTTCTTGCAACCCTTGCCACAAGTAAATATAAAACACATTCACTGTTTCTTCAGAAAAGTGTTTTAAATGGCTAAACACATTGCGTTCTGTAAACCACTAGTCTGTTTTTAGAGCTTTGATTATTCAATAAACGGGAATTCTCAGTAACTTTCTACGCAAAGTCTTTGTGTAGATCTGTCCATGCATGGCTGAACACGACTACATGCTGCATAGGCGTACATACAAGTTACAGCATCATACTTTTCTCCTGACTATTACCTCATTATGTTATATTCTGTATAAAACTCGAGACAACTAATGAACTGTTTGCATAGTTTTATCAAGTCCTGGGCCTACTATTTACAACTGACAACACTCTGTAGACTACAAACATTAAAACAACAAATGAGAGACGAGCCAGTGAATGATAAAAGTACAAATATTTTAAAATGACAAAGTTTCAGGAGATTCCAAAGGTCATTTGAAATATTGAATCTGCATTTGCCGTTCAAAGTGACCAGTTGAATAATAATGAAGAATCCTCGGGAAGTGGAGCTTTGAGTAAATGACTATACTAAAGCTTAGTTTTGGTTATATAGATGTCAATTTGATCACATTAATATTTTGTAACAAGAGGGAATTCTCAATAGCCGTGGCACATAGAATTCTTTTAGGCAGGATTAGAGTAAATTAATCTGTGAGACCTTTTTTTTCCCCCTTTTTATTAACTACTAACTGGAGTACCCGTAATCTGGACGGAAAGTTATGTAAATTCATGATTAATGAAAGGTAATCTTAGACATGTAAATTTGCTTCCCTTATATGTAATTGTAATAAACGCAAAAACGCTCATAAAAACTGCAAAACTCAAAACGTAAAACCGCAAATTTGCATGTACCTCTTCATGGACCCAACAAACCTTCATGCAAAACTGAACATTTGTACGTACCCCCGCATGGACCTAATGAACCTCCATACCAATTTTCGTGAAGATCCATCCAAACTCTGCGAAGTAGTTACATGGACATACAACAGTTTGTTTGTTTATAGTTAAGCACAAAGCTACACAAAAGGCTATCTGTACTCTGCCCATCACGGGTATCGAAACCCGGTTTCTAGCATTGTAAGACCGCAGACATGCCGCTGTGCCACTGGGGGCGCATACAACAGACAGTACTATTATATTTATATAGATAATTTTTCTACGCCAGCAACACTAAGCGTGGGGCGCGCGTATACCCAATTATATACAGTGCCTTGCAAAAGTCTTCACCCTCCTGTGCTGGTAATACATTTTAGGCATTTTCTTGTGAAAGACATAACTCGATTGGCCAAAAAGTTTTATTATATTAATCTCAGACTAGTTTCTAAAGATTACAAAGAACAAAAGGTGCATTGTTACCGAATTTAGTGATATATTACATAAAAAGAGTTGACGGAGCTATGAACTAATAGTTTGTACTTGAAGAAAAACCTCAGAGCCATTCTATGAGCCGCTATGCCGCGGCTAATAATAAATTAATAACGCTAGTCTAGTTTTGCTCATATTCATGTTTATTATAGGCCTCCCTGATAAACCAATGTTTTTTTTTTCCCCACGAAAATAAAAAATTGTTAGCTACAAGAATCAGTATCATGCGAAACATGTAGGTCTTGAAGCTGTATAATGATGCACTGTTATAAACTCAACTTACAACTGTTATATTAGGATTAATGAGTTTGTCGTGCCTGGCAAGCTGATATTTGGCGAATCTCGCCAAGAATGATAAGACTGAACAACTTATCTCTAGTTTTGTATTTCAACTGGAAAATTATTATATTATCAATACTTTGCTTATAAATAATCATTCTGCACACAAGTTGACCAGTAGGATGCTTAACAGATCCTCATATAACAAGCTGAATGTCTGGGGTTGATTACCAATGATTGGTCATAATATTCGAAGATTTGAAACCGTCACGCGAGGAAATCAATAAGCACAAAACAGTCTCGTGTTTGTATAATTTATTTTTAGTTTTTTAATACCAATATATTTCATATATGCTCATGTATTATGTACAGTAATATATACTTTCAACAATTAAAATCATATCATGATAAATGTCATTTTAGATATTTTTAAAATAAATGAATTTTTGTGGCGCGCCCGCATTTGATCAGTAGTTCTAAAACACTTTGGACCCTATGCTAAGTGGCACGATGACCTGATAACCAGTCTAGTGGGTCAGTAAAGGTCTGGTTGATAATGACACTGTTATGGCATATTGTATGTCAGTGACGACGGCGAATTTTACTTAACATCGGCAAAGTTTGCTAATGACATTTAGCGAAATTTGCTAAGTACAATAAGTCAGATTACTGTTATAAGAATGATGTGTAAATTATTCCTACATTATAATATCACAAATTTGATTTTTTACAAGATACAAGGACATTATCACAGCTATTAATCTATTTGATAGAGAGAACTATAAAAATCACTTCCCACATTGAACATTTCAAAGGAATCAACGGGTTACACAAACAACTGACCACAAAGAAACTCTTGAAACCACGCGACCCGTTTGTTCGTGCAAAGATGATCATGATACAGCAACAGCTGGCACATACAGAGAAACTGAAACACAGAAGTGAGAAATATGACACAGAGACAGGAGCAGGCGACTCTCGTGAAAGTGAAATCTCTGATGATGTGAACATATTTTCTAAATCATCAAGTGACGACATACACAGAAAATTTTTTGACCGACAACTTGAAAATAATCCATTTGACCTGGATATGTACTACCAAAAAACAGTTCATGGTAAATCAATTAAGAGACAATGGCTCTCTTTTTCAAATCAGCAACAGAACCTTTCTTGCACTACTTGCCTATGTTTTTCAAGTAGTAAAACCAGGTCTTTATTTGTGCGTGGATGCAATGACTGGCCCCATGTTGATCAACGTATAGGAGAGCATGATGGATCTAATGAACACATGCAAATTTGTGAAGTGCATGTGACGAATATGAAAGGTGGAAACATTTTGTCCTATGTACGTGACATGCTGCCTAATAGATGAAAACTTGAAATGCAGGAGAATCATAAAATTGTTGATAGAATTATTGCTGTTATTAGGGTTATTGGAAAGCTTAATCTTCGATTTAGAGGACACAGAGGTGAAGCTGCACACGAGCTGGAGAAAGATAATATATATCACGGTGTTTTCTTGGAACTGATAAATCTTCTGAGTCAGTATGACATGTCACTTTCAAAGAATTTGATCATGGTATCCGCTAACTCCAAGGAACCCAAAATGCTACTGGAAGAGGTGCTTCAGTTACTTTCATCAGTAAAGCAACAGTCAACAAGCTTCTTGTGATAATGAAGAATCCAGAACGTTATATTAGATGGAGTTAGAAATATTGGTATGTGCTCAGTACAGATAGATTCCATACAAGACATCACTACAGCTGATCAGTGTGCTGTAATAGTCCGGTATGCGCTTGGTGGGAAAGCAACTGAAAAGCTACTTGCTCGCATTCCTTTCCACAACCACAGTGGTAGTGGACAAGGATTGCTCGATCAGGTAAGAAGAGTATTTGGAGATTACAACATTGATATCAACACGAGCGTTTTAAACAGTACAGATAGAGCAGCAGCAGCTTGTCATGGGCACTACAGTGGCTTTGAGGTAAAGCTCTCTTCTGTCGTGAATACAGTGGCTTTCAAGTAAAGCTCTCTTCTGTCGTGAATACAGTGGCTTTCAGGTAAAGCTCTCTTCTGTCGTAAATACAGTGGCTTTCAGGTAAAGCTCTCTTCTGTCGTGGATACAAATGTTCATGTGTGATGCTATGCACATGCACTCAACTTAGTTGCGACAGATTAAACAAAGGTAAGTGTTGCAGCAATATAATAATTCAATCTGTTGCAAAAAGCCGCAAATTTCTTCGAAGTTTCTACACGCAAATAGATATCTGAAAAAAGGAAGTTGAGAGCAAATTAGAGGCAGACAAGTTTAAGAGAATTTTACCGATAAGTGAGACACATTGGTCAGGAAAATCAAGTGCAGTATCAACTATGTTCAGGATATCTACAGACCACTCCAAAGCTGTTTTTCCAGATCTGATCAAGTGTCTGGTTATATTGTAGCACTTAAAGTCACATGATGCTGCCACGAAAACTGAGGCTATAGGGACACTGGAGGGCTTTCTGAAGTATGGAACAATTTTGACCACTCATACCTTCATGTCCATATTTCTTCATATCACACCTGTATCAGAATACCTTCAAACAAGAGGATTTGATTTAGTTCAGGCTTGGAGACAAATGCAGTTCAACTGAAAGCACTAAGGTACGACATGCAAAGCATTGTAGCTAGAGCAGACGAATTTGTGAGACAAATGAATGAAATTTTGTGCAACATTGATTGGTCAAATCTGTTAGATGTTGAAGAATGTGATGTAGTTAAGGTGTCAGCTGAATATCCTGTCAAAAAGAAGAAAAAGCGAAAAGTTGAGTCTGATGAAACAAGATCCTCGGAAGGTGATACAATTACATCACCTATGACCACATACAAGATTGATACTTTCAATGTGGTATTTGATCAAGCAATAGGGAGTCTGACGAGACGATTTGCAGACCATGGTCAGCTGTATGCTGACATGCAGTGATTTGATCCAAAGAGTTTTGTCGACATAAAGAAAAAAGGGCCTGCCTGCTGAATCACCGAATGCCATGTCTAGATCTTACAAAAGTAAGGTCTGAACTAGTACATTTTGCAAGCGTGTATCTGAAGCTAAAACAAAGTTTAGAGGACCAGTACATTGCCTTGGAAGAGATGCTGGTTGATGGAGGTGATACCGATGATGCATCTGAGGCTGACCACAGAGTAGAATACGAGGACGTTACTTTATGCAAAACTTTCTAGAGGTGCAAATGGTGTTTAATGTGTGATTTTTAGTTGCTTGAGAACTACATACTACATACAAGAGCATATGACAACTTACATAAAGTGTATCACTTTCTTCGGACACTTTCCATCACTCAAGTGCACTGTGAGAGATGTTTCTCGAAGCTGAAGATAATAAAAACAAAACCGTTGACAGCCGAGCATCTCATAAGCACTGAAACCAGCATTCTAGCTGAGACAACAACAGTTAAAACTTAGACATGCTCAGAAAATCATCTAATGAACTCAAACGATTGCTGGTGTATTGAATTCAGATTTTGTTAATGTACACAAACATTGGGCACTTCATGTATTTTTTAATGTACGTGTTATGCATATATAGAATGAGAACATGCTAATATCTAAAGTACACACGTATTTTCATTTTTATACACATCAGATTTCTGTGAGGAACTATACTTTTACACGAGTTTCGTATACCAGTAAACATGCTAATATCATAAGTGTTTACTATATTAAGTTAAGAGTTAAGGACTGTCTTTAAGATAAACTTATTCTGGAAATAGTTTCATTTCTTCTTTGCGAGTTATGGATTCTTCACTGGTAGTCTGATAATAAGGAAGCCTAATTAACAATGTAATTTGATATACTTCACAAAAATGATCAGGTCACCAGTGGAGTGCCCGTAATAAGCCTTTGCCACTGATTATAATCATGCTTTTTTTCTTTGTTTTGAATTAAGCACAAAGCTACTCAATGGGCTATCTGTGCTCTGCCCACCACGGGTATCGAAACTCGGTTTCTATTGTTGTATATATACACGCTTGATCAGCTTGTGAAAGGCGTTTACTCCATAGTAATATTACTTACTAACATAAGATTCTTCAAAGACCCTCGATCATCCTTTTGGATATTGCATACTTTTTGAACATTTTGAGTGTAAGAGTATCATGAGAGATGGAACATTTGTAACTTTGATCACAAGTTTACAATATTATTTCATCAGTCATACTTCCCTATTTTTCCCCTATACATATATCCAGCAGAAAATGGAAAATTAATTCAAGGTGCAAGTTTTTTTTTTTTAAACTTTATACATTGTTTACACAGTAATAAGTTAAGTCTCAAGAATTATTTCATTATATATATTTTATGAATAATCCTCTAACACATTATATCATGCAATTTACATTGGATTAAAAATCAGAATGTTACATTTCTACGCGTTCCACTTTCACTCCCCAAGGGTCAGTAGCTTCATCCAAACTGGCCTGCATCACGTGGCTAATGCTTTCTCTTTCGGAGAGAATTTCCGAGAGATTTTTGGTTCCCAGAACATTCCTGAGAGTGGTTGCTGCTAGGAGACGTGTTGAGTGGCCATAATCTTCCACGTTGGAGATGGCAATGGTAGCATTACTGATCCGGTAGTAAACCACGGCGTCGACGGCCACAGTTACGGAGTCTCTGGACAGAATCTAGAAAGGATCACTTGTATAGTAGCTTTCGTAAGGAGAACAAGCATGCACATTTTTATCATGTAATATACGTTATCATAGGCGCCAACTTTTCCAAATGATTGTGGGTGATGGGTGCACAGTAAAAACAACAAACGTTGTAGTTTGTTTTGAATTTCGCGCCAAGCTACACAAGAGATATATTCGCTAATCGTTCATAATTTAGCAGTGACAAACCAGAGGGAAGGCAGCTAGTCACCACCACCCACCGCCAACTCTTGGGCTACTCTTTTGAAAACTAATAGTGGGATTTACCGTCACATTATAACGCCCCCACGGCTAAAAGAGGGAGCATGTTTGGCGGGACGGGGATTCGAACCCGCAAATTACGAGTCGAGCGCCCTAACCACCTGGCCATCCTAGGCTAACAATAAAGAATAAACATTATTTACCTTCATCCTTGTGTAATAGTAAAGGTGTCCATTAATTACCTTCATCCCTGTGTCATGGTAAACAGTGTACAATACTTACCTTCATCCCTGTGTCATGGTAAAAGTGTCGATTATTTACCTTCATCCTTGTGTAATGGTAAAAGTGTACATTATTTACCTTCATACTTGTATCATGGTAAAAGTGTCCATTATTTACCTTCATCCTTGTGTAATGGTAAAGTTGTCCATTATTTACCTTCATCCTTGTGTCGTGGTAAAAGTGTACAATGCTTACCTTCATCCTTGTGTCGTGGTAAAAGTGTACAATGCTTACCTGCATCCTTGTGTCGTGGTAAAAGTGTCCATTATTTACGTTCATCCTTGTGTAATGGTAAAGGTGTACATTATTTACCTGCATCATTGTGTCGTGGTAAAAGTGTACATTATTTACCTTCATCCTTTTGTCATGGTAAACAGTGTACAATACTTACCTTCATCCTTGTGTCGTGGTAAGTGTACATTATTTACCTTCATCCTTGTGTCATGGTAAAAGTGTACATTATTTACCTTCATCTACTAACGAAGTCATTTACAAGTGCTTCAAAGATCACTGAATCTGATTCTCTATGAATATATAGCATAGCAACGTTATTTTTCATTAAATTGGTCTGCACAGTGTTCGTCAGCCTTTCATCAATATATTTTTGTGTGCGCTAAAGCCCCAGCTTTCGCGTAGCTGGCGCTTATGTACGTACCTACAGAGTAACAAGTTTGGTTGGACGGGGATTCGAACCTGCGACCCTCAGATTGCGAGTCGAGCACCCTAACCACCTGGCCATGTTTAGCATAAAGACAACTGGTGATCTTTTTTTTACGGAATCAGTAAATTTTGTTTGAAGCATTATACTATTCCTAATTATTATTATTATTATTACTACTACTCGTTTTTCCATATAAAATGGGACATACAAACTTATAATTAGTCACTGTATAAAGATAGTTTATCAAATAGATTAGTATTGCTTGAATGCACATTTATTAGAATTGTTTTACGACGATGTTGATTAGTTTGGGAATGGATTTTTATTTTAAGTTCTTAGAAGAACATACTTTACATATATATTATTCCTTGTCAAATCTCCCGTTTCATCGCGAGAAAAAAGCTATATGCCTAATTATTAATTTATTCTGTATTATCTGGGAGAGGTAATATGCGAACCAAAAATAGTGATTGATTGAGATGGCATGACAAACCAGGGACCTGTTATGAATTTGCGTGACATAGAATTGCAAGTACCGAATTTTTTTCTATTACTAAACATCGTACAATAATCAATTCAATTGAATTTGTTCTTCCAACTAATATTTTTGCTATGAACGTCGGAGAAAAAAAGCTCCTGCATTGATCTGACTTTGATCGCAATACACAATCCGAGTATGAAAACGTGTTATATTCTGAAAATGTTAAACAACGAGTGAAATCTAAACGTAGAATTGCTTAACAATAGCTCTTTTTTGTTCAGTTGTCTGAACAAAGAAATGTTCTGTCTAGTTTCACATTTAATGTAAAAACGTAATCAGAGCTATAAGCGTTTGTAAATTAGAGTTAATCGCAGTATAGATTTTTTTTTTCTAAAGTATGTCATATTCACTTAAAACAGTCACTTTTTGGAATTCCGGATCTCGCCACTCGCCTAAAATTTATAAACCTATTACACCTTTACAGTCATAGTGCATTAACCACGGATATCTCGTGGTGGTGGTTAATGAAAAATTTCACGTGGCTTTTAATAGTCACTTGCATAGCTCTCGGTTCTTATTATATAAACTGAAGTGTAGCCACTTATCATTCAACCAAAGATCTTTATATGTTCCCTTTTGACTTAAGTTGATTTTATTCTTACACACTTTTTGAGGAAGGTTTTAAGGCTTTCGCTGAATTGATATTTTAAGTTCCAACAGAGTAACGACTTTTGTTGTTTTCTATTATTGGTGAGGAATTGAATCGCTGACGTCATTTCACTTGTTTTCATTCATACTGGTGCCCTAGGTCCCCCCCCCCCCAAATAAAAATACAGGCCATATTTGATTATACAATATATATATAATATTGCCTGCTAAAATGCAAGCTCGCGGACAAAGGAAACTATTTAAAATATCAACGACAATTACATTTGAAAAGTCGTGTTCGTCACTTATACTATTATAATTTTTTAAATATAAGTTCAATATTCAAATTGTATAGGTCTGAATGTAAGAAAAGATGTCGATATTTTTGTTTAGTTTTGTGCAAAACTTTCTTACTAATCTATTTAGTGTAAGGGATTTTTCAACAAAAAACGAAATTATATAAATAAAATGACCCGTCAAAACCAAAACTACAGTTAGGGTGCACATAGGAAAAAATTAGGGAAAGAGCTGAAGCGATATTTCATTAAGTGTAGTACCATTTTAGTTTGTCCATACAAACGACCCATTGTCAGTTCCCAGTGAGTGTGTTTCGCGGACTGGTGTCTTGTTGATCTGTCGCATATAAATGTACGTGTTTCCCTTGCAAATTCCACAATCATTATTATCAATTTGTTTGAATCTTTTTTTGACATTTTATTGTTTAAGTATTTACACTTTGTTTGCAGTGTTATTACGTTGTTCCTAGTGTGTGTAGGGCTGGACAGCTTCTTATACTGAATATATGTAGCATTACATTTTGATTTTTGGAAGCCCTATAAATTTTCTTTTGTAAAGGCATATTCCAAAAACAAATAATAGCAATCTAATGGCTATGTGCACGTCAAATGAACAAGTTTTTATGTAATTTAAAAAGTTCTAATCTGAAATAATCGGATCAGTGTTTAAAATCTTACAAGGGGGTGGTAAGTTAGTAAGGGATGAGACTGAATATTCATAGGGGGCCCCCACGGAACCTCATCAAAGTTAGTCTGGGAGACTATGGAATCAAAGCTTTGATCTTAGATCTTTGACTAGAAGAATCATAGACGTTATCCATAGAAGTTATCTTATTAACGGGTAGAGGAGTATTTATCTGGTAAGACTGCCTTTAGATAAAGATTAATTACATCTTTGGTAGAGAAATATCCAACAGTTGTTTAATTTATTTTATATATAGACATACAGAGAAAAACAATTCAGCCATAGTCGTATTTGTTGTCTGTTTTAAGCGCAAAGCTACACAATGGGCACATCTGCGATATACAGTCGTATTCATAGTGCATCAAAGCCCTTCTTTTACTGTTAGAATATGGCTAATCATGGTTAGTATTTTCGGTTTGTGTTGAATTTCGCGCAAAGCTACACGAGGACTATCTGCACTAGTCGTCCCTAATGTGACAGTGAAAGACTAGAGGGAAGGCAGCTAACTCTTGGGTAACTCTTTTACCAATAAATAGTGGAATTGACCGTCACATTATAACACCCCCACGGCTGAAAGGGCGAGCATGTTTGGTGGGCCACCGTGGTAAGTAATTAATATCCTTTTCAAAAATTAGAAGTGTATAACAATAGCATAGTGGAATTGAAATACTATTATTATACACTGTTCTAACTCTTGAAAATCCCCAAAGGGACTAGATTAAAAGAGTAGTGTTACAAAATATAATAGCTTAACATAATGTCAAATGACAAATATAATTCATTAACAGCTCAGTCAATTGGTTTATGTTAGGTATACAAGACTGTTCAGTTTAAGAATTATTATTTAGTTTATTTAGTAATCTAATATTTAATATTTATTTAGTTTTCATAACAAGAGGGTTAAAAGTTAATTATTTTAAAAGCAATAGTTTCGTTAAGTAACTCTGTACGAGTCGTATGTTGTGTACGGAATGTAATTGTTCTTCTAGGCTTTTGTAATATTGTTGCCATCTTATTCGAAGCTTCTAAGTTTTCTCGTTAGGTGTTATAATGTTGTTACTAGAGGGCTAGATATTTCTAGGTTTTCTGTCCTGTGTTATAAATATGTGCAGATACGTAGAGGAAGTAAGTTAGTGAAAGTAAAAGTGAAAAAAAGAGAGGTTAGACTGCGTGATTGTGCGTTTAGCCATAAAGAGCATATCAAAGTGAATATCACAGTCAACTATTTAAAGCTCTAGATACAACTGTGATAACTCAAGGGGTAACGTAAGCGAATTATCACAGTATTGTATTGTAATAACAGAGGAGGGAAGAAATAATTCGTCGTATCAATTGGGTTCTAAAGTAATTGAACCAGCCTGTGTGGACTTTTAACGAAAAAGAGAATTATTTAAAGCTCTAGATTCAACTGTGGTATTTAATAGTGTAACGAATTTTTGTAAATACGTTTGACTTGTTTTTAATATATAATTTTAAAACAAGTGGATTTTGTGCTCTCCGTTTAGCGTTGAAATCGCAGACACCTACTGTAAAGAATCCCGGCTCTATACAATCTTCACAGTTTACTCGTATATCTCGTGGCATTTGATTAATAAAAGTGATACACCTTTTAAACCACAGTTATTTATTAATACAAAACAAAGATATTTTGCTATATGTTTTGACAAAATATCCTTGTTTTGCGATAATAAGTAATTGTGGATTAAAAGGTGTATCACTTTTATCAAGCAACGTTGAAATTATCCACCTTCTGTTTGGAATATTTCTTAATCATTGTTGATATTTTTCATATTAGTCTTGCACAGGTTTATCGACGAAGAGCATTGTCCCCCGAAATAAAGGTCATTATGGTCAACCTATCGAAAATATATATTGTAAAACCTAGTCTGTTAACATTTGGAAATTATCTTTGTATTGATATCAGGGATAACGAAATAATATATGATGAATATTAAGAAATATGTACACTTAACATCTTATTCATCCGCAAGATGAATACATCCCTGGATATAGGGTAATATTATGAAAACAAAGGGTTTGTTGCACTTTATCAATACATTGGGTATCGTGGCAGACGTACCAGCGGCATATTTGCACATCCATGTTATAGGCCTTTTCAAGGAAAAATATTCATACAGCGATCGTTAAACGATGTACACTGTCGAATTAAATGTGTCAGGTTAAAATACAAAGTAAAACATGACACTTTTGTCACTTTTTAAAACACTTCTTGCTTTAAGATATCTAATATGCTTTTGGTTTCAGATATTCGAAAGGTTTCAGTATAAACTATTTCATGTCTCAAGTCTAAACGTCAATGTCCAGCTAAGACTTAATTAAACACTTCACGTTCATAGTACCTTTTCTGCAAAATACGATTCTTTTTT
Source organism: Limulus polyphemus (assembly GCF_000517525.1). NCBI lineage: Eukaryota > Metazoa > Arthropoda > Merostomata > Xiphosura > Limulidae > Limulus > Limulus polyphemus. The sequence goes on from NW_013665745.1 coordinate 467,699, forward strand.
TTTATTCCCGCAAACCTGAAATCAACTGAGGTATAGAATTTATGTCTATCATTATAACACACACAAACCCTCGTTTCCATTTAGGATTCATCATTGCGTTTTGACACAGCAAGGACAAAATGTCGCTTGTCTTTTAAATATGCTGCAGGTTGCAATAAAACACACAAGGTAAAGCAATTGATATTATAATACATGTACTAGCAGAAACCCGCAAAACATTTCCGGCCAAATTAGTATCTTTATCGTAACAGTACTTCTTTAAATATAATATTTTTAGCACAATACAAACGAAATGTAAATTCACTTGTATATAGGCCGTACTTTATAAAACTTTAACTTATGTTAGGCCTAAGTTCGATAAAGAGATAAATTAACACTGTAACCTGTGTACGTTTTTTTAGTTTAGTTAGGACTAAATTT
>NW_013665745.1:469100-472367 GCF_000517525.1 Limulus polyphemus
TACTTAATACAACTTTACTTTACTTAATACTATCGATAAATAAACTTATAATGTTATCGTACGACCTAACGTCAAACTTTTTTTAAAACTTTGATAAGTTTTTAATATTCTGTTGTACAAAATGGTTCATAAAGTATATTTACATTCCCCTTTTGTTGTTACTTCTTGTTTCATGCAGCAATTGTAGCGACTTGATCACCGAGCTTTACAGCTCTCTGCTGCAGACAGACTGTTTGTCGTCGAGTGAATAATGCGCATGCGCGGTTTTTCTTGGGGAAACATTCTAACTACGCATGCTTATGCAACAGGTTCTGGGTCAGAAAGCGTAACGGTCGTACATACAAACAAGCAGAATAATAGTATAGATGATGTCATTCTGATGGAGTGAAACGTAATATTAGTACTTCCATTACTTCATCATACAAACTAACCTCTGTTGTTCATTCTAATACATTTTAAGATTATGAGATTGTCCTATAAAAATTAAGTACGCTGTTTATGAAAGTAAAGGTACAACAAAAAAAGATAAACTTTTGTTTCTGAATTATAGAACCTTGGAGTGTTTAAGCGATATTTTCAAACCATAATTTTTTAGAGAAATGAAAGCTATTTCAAACTTTCATTGGGTATCACATCCACGAAATTAAGTTTACGTCAGCAAAGAGAGAAAAACTCAACTAATCAATATGATCAAAGTCAGTGGTTCGTTTTACAATACGAGTTTGTTTGTTTGTTTTTGTGAATAAAGCCACATTGAGTTATTTGTTGCGTCAACCGCAGGGAATGGAACCCGGATTTTAGCGTTGTAAGTCTATAGACTTATCGCTGTCCCTCCGGGGAACTACAGTACGAGTCAGTGTTTATCAGAGTAATATTTGAGTAAGATATCATATCATAACGGAGATGTACGTACCTCTTGAGGTGGCACATCAAATGAAACTGTCCTCAAATCCACTTTGCAGTAGGTGTCGATGCACGGGATGATGAAGAATATGCCTGAAACAGAATCGTTTTGGCTTTGGTCACTAGGACTCGGCTTATCTGAAAAATAGAGGGCGCATAAGACAAGCACAGAACGGCTTGTGCCATTCCGAATTTGTTGCATCTAGTAATGTTGCAAGGAAAAAGGGATTGCAGTGACATAAAAGGCTCTCGTTACAAAACCAGCACTTTGTAATAACGAATTAAAACACAATCATTGAGAGTCAATGTTAATATAATGAGCTGAAGAATTGAGGGTATACCAATATGGAAAGAATATCGTTCCACTGGAATTTCAATAATGCCTCCCCTCAGTTATCACCATGTTCTTCGGTCTGGTTAGCATATTCGTTTCGCAACGTTTCCAGCTAACTTGATATCTGAAGCAAAGTGTTTGGCAAATCAAATCCCTTGGCAAACTTTCAATCGTGGTATTGCCAAATATTATAATCAAACCTAAAAAGAAAAAGATTAGAGTTATTAGACCATGAGACACGAACAGAACGGGAGCCTTTTTTCACCTCATCCTTTCCCCCATATCCATTAAATTTTTCATTTGGGTACCATAGAATTTTAAAAACAAACAAAGAACACATAGAACATTTTCGAATCTTTGTGCTTCTGCAAACAATTTATAGCACGATTGTATTAAATTTGGAAGTTGTTATAGAAAGTTTTTTATTTTTCATTAATCACTTATAATTTATCTAACGACGAAGAGCTCCAGGATTTGTTAGAACCTTTGTATAAAGTTGGAGCCCAGTTCAAAGTGTAACGAACTATTTTTATCAGTCTGTCAAACGTTTCGCATGGACGCAAAGTAGACATGACATTAATAATGTGAACGTTTCGCTTTATCTGTTGCAAGAACGCCCGTCTGTTCCAAAGCATTTTGCATTTATTTCCAGCCATTGAAATAAAGTGTCCTATTTTGTTTCAAATTTGCTGATTTGCTGTATTGGTGATTGTTTCAATTTTGCGTAATGTTTGTATCTAATTTTGGCAAAGTTACCTGCTTGTGGCGGGTGGAATACTTTGAAGTTGTTCAAGTGTTGGAAGCCGCAAAAACACGGACACTCTTGGTTCGTATTGTAGGCATGCTAACAAGCATTTGTATACTAGACACTGTGCCAATATAAGCTTCAGGACAACAGTTAGTGAACAAAAGTAGAAAAACAGACTTCGTGCTTCACTCCCCTAGTGGACCACATTTCTAGTTTAGGCTTAGATCACCAGTACAGTACTAGGAACTTGTATTTTTCGCAAGTGGGTCAAGGTTTCCTGCCACTTTTTTCAATAATCGATGGGTTTGTATCTAGAGATCTAGAGGAGAACGACATCTTCGGAGCAACGTCTCTGAATGATACGACTATTCTGGTGGCGGTTTAGTAATGGTGTGTGAAGGCATCAGTATGAATCTTGTTAGGCTTAATTATCGCTTCGATATATTATTGAACAGAAAGTTCAGCCCTTGAAAACACAAGTGTACGAGATTTCACGGTTGTAATCGAACCAGGTTTTTTTCCTGAACAACAGACCTTACAGATCCTGGATGGGCTAACACGAAGTCACAATCCTATAATCCCACTCCTTTAATTTGACTCCTTTTCATTCAATGCCTTAACACACATCAGATGGCGTTGCACTGACTGAGGAATGAGACAAGAAAACCATATCGTACTACACCAAATAGTCAGAAGTCTTCTCTGCAGGCTGATGGAGAGCATACTCGTTAATGGATATCTTAATAATAAGGAAAACTGTAACTTTTTCAGAAAAGTTGATTTACTCAGATATCTCATCGGGTTACTAACACTACATGAACCATAGAATAATTTATTAACTGTATTCGGTGAATAAATGATGCTCCTAAAGTAAATTCTAATTTCAGTTCTGCCAATCGTATGATTGAAAACACTTTACTTACGAAGTAAAGCCACTTGATATTTTGAATAAGTTTATTATTTTTTTAAAATCCTTTAACCGATAAGAGACTATTGAACAAGAAACATACTTTAATTAAAATGCTTAGAGAGGCACTGCTAGGCGGCTTCACAGCAAGTTTTATAAGATGGAAATTGAATCATAAAACATTTAAACAGATTACAATGGAACACACTTAAATATGTAGCTCGTTCCGAAAATTATTTGGTTTGTTTTGAATGTAAATGTCTTTTCACTGTATTATTTCGATGTGTGTCGTTCGGAACTTTGGTTTGAATTTCGCGCAAAGCTACACGAGAGCTATCTGCGCTAACCGTCCCTAATTTAGCAGTGAAAGACTAG
>NW_013665745.1:473280-478769 GCF_000517525.1 Limulus polyphemus
GCCCCCACGGCGAGCATGTTTGGTGGGATGGGGAATCAGATTAAGAGTCAAGCGCCCTAACCACCTAGCCATGCCGGGCCCCGAAATTTATTTAACTGCACCTTTATATATTCGGATCTACCGTATAAATAGTGTATACTGAGACTTACATGAGTTATAACTACGAAGTTTTGTTTCACTAACTTAGATAACACTAAAAACGCTTTTATGTTGTAGCCTACAAGATGTTTTTAAGAGCTTTTATTCAAAAACTTATAATCCTTGTTTATAGTCAGGTTAATATGTATTTTTAAAATAATAACTTGAGCCACTAATCCGAATGTTGGGGGGCGTTGAAAACATTATATTTAAATAACGAATGAAAGTATCTGACAAAATTTGACATTAAATTATTAAAGAATGCATAAATTTAAAGAGACAACGAAATGTCCTACATTTAAAATGTACATGTTTTAAAAACACCAACTTAAACATCAACGATAATTAAGAATCAAAATCACTTTTCTGTTTCGTTAACAGTATTCGATATATTAATGGAGTGTTCTAATCAAGCCAAAGGACTATTCTCTCGTATATGAACAACATAAAACAAGTTAAAATCAGTAACCTAATTCAAAAATAAAGATACCATAAAAAACATAGACGAACAAATACAAGAGGTAGCTAATGCATCTGAAGTTGTACTTTTTTCATATCTTCTTTTTGTCCACGATTCTATTACAAAGCGTTGCCCGTTCCACACTATTCGAGTTTTCGTGATGGGAATCAAACCATCTGCTTCCATCCAAGACTATTCCTTTTTTTTGGTACGTGATGTGATTTCAGATCTCTAGTGACAAAGCAGCTTTAGAGATACTAGTTTAACTATGTAATTTGTAAAGTTTAGGGTAAATGTATGAGGATAGAAGAAACGATTTTTAGATGATTGAGCGAGAATCAGAAGCTGAGTAAATGGAAAGACGGATAGCCCATAATAAATTATTATAATATTAACAACGACTATATGGTTAGGGCATTCGACTCGCAATCTGCGGGTCGCGGGTTCGAATCCGCGTCACACCAAACATGCTCGCCCTTTCAGCCGTAGGGGCGTTATAATGTGACGGTCAATCCCACTATTCGTTGGTAAAAGAGTAGCCCAAGAGTTGGCGGTGGGTGGTGATGACTAGCTGCCTTTCCTCTAGTCTTACACTGCTAAATTAGGGACGGCTAGCGCAGATAGTCCTCGTGTAGCTTTGCGCAAAATTCAAAACAAATATATGGAATGATAAAAATAAATAGTGGATAAAAGAAACAGAGCTCTACAACTTAAGGTATTGGACAATGGAGAGGTAATTGTAATTACCTAACAAGATTAAAATAATTGTATGATTCAAAATCTAGATGGAAGAGAAAATACACGAAAAATATAGTTCTTTAATTATGTAATTGGTGAAGAAATATGGATGTCAGATCGACAAAGAGAGCCAACAATATTTACTACCTAAGCAGAAAATTAAAAAAAATAAACTCGAAAATTTTGATACACACACACACACATATATATATGATACACAAAATGTAACGAACGGTTGGATACCACTATATAATTTCGTTATTATTCCTCCAACAATATAAGATGTTTGATTAATTACATTAATTAACATTGCTAGTTACAGTTCATACATTTTTCTCTTGGAATCCACTGAATATTGATTAAACGGTTAAACAATTAGGGGTGCGAAAAATTTGCAATATTATAAACTAAAAGTTATGGTTTCAAAATCACCTCTATCCGCTACAAGTAAGATCATGTCCGAGTTAAAATCTTATTTTCAAATGCTTATGTATTTTCAGTATTGTACTCTTGATTAAGTGTTATTAGTGTAGTTTCTCTACTGCTTCCAGCTTTATGGAGCAGTATTTCACTTGCAGTCCCCGCCAGATAATTTGTTTGTTTGATTTGAATTTCGCGCAAAGCTACACGAGGGCTATCTGCGCTAGCCGTCTCTAAGACTAGAGGGAAGGCAGCTAGTCATCACCACCCACCGCCAACTCTTGGCCTACTCTTTTACCAACGAATAGTGGGATTGACCGTCACATTATAACGCCCCCACGGCTGAAAGGGCGAGCATGTTTGGTGGGACGGAGATTCGAACCCGAGCGCCCTAACCAACTGGCCATGCCGGGCCGTCCGTCAGATAATAATACATAACAAAATGATATGAACTGTGAAATAAACTACTATTAATGAAAAATGAAATTAATTTTCTTTCTATCATTATTAATAGAAAAAGGTTAATAAAGATTAGTTTTTTTTTTAACTGTTGAACATATTAACTGAAAAATAAAAATATACTCGATCACATTTAAAGTTTTTTCAACAATAAACAAGAAATTCCTAATATATTTTAACCTAATAATTAAAACCACACATATTCCCTTAATCCGAGAAGAAGAAAAAAAAAACTCTTGAAGAAACTGTTTTTACCTGGGCCTTTCGCACCACCTCTCAAAAGTCTGCCAAGTCTGAATATTACTGCTCTCTCGTACTCTTGAACGACCTAAGTCATTTTAACAAATATGAAATAGCAATGTGAAATAAGGTCTTACTGCTATATTCACATAGAACTTACTATAAAAATATGTTCGAATACAGCTCCTAATCAGTGGTGGTTTTCACTGCTGAATCTTCAAACTTTACTAACTAAGATGAGATTTTTACAACATCCAATCACATTGTTTGTGAAACGGTGCACAGTGGGAACATAGGTGAAAATTAGTTTTCAATAAATCTGATAATACACTGTCTTTATCTTAAGATGAAAATAGAGTTCCTGGGAAGAAGGTGATATAAAGTACTTTACCTTTCTCCTTCATTTTTTGTATCAAGGTACGCTGTTACAAAACTATATTATATCCCTCTTCCTACTTCCAGTACTTATCTGTTCCTCCATTGAAACATTCCCAATAGTATATTCAGATACTGTTGTTTTTTATAATATACTTTACCTTTCTCCTTCATTTTTTGTATCAAGGTACGCTGTTACAAAACTATATTATATCCCTCTTCCTACTTCCAGTACTTATCTGTTCCTCCATTGAAACATTCCCAATAGTATATTCAGATACTGTTGTTTTTTATAATATGCTACAATCAACAGAAATGATACGGCTGTTAAGATATAAGCACAGATGCTAGGTCTCTCGTTCACCTTGGCTGAAAAAGAACAAGAACAAAATTAAAGCCTTAGAAACAGAGACAAGTGTAAACTTACAAAGAGTGAATATTTTTTTTTGTTACGTTAATATCAGTCTGTATATGTATTTATAACAATAAGCCAAAATATAACTTAAAAAATGAATTAGAAAGTGGACTTCGTTACATATTAATGAAACACAAAAAGAAAATTACGTATATAATCCTTACAAAATTCAATATATGAACTTTTCCTTATAACACGATAAATCTACAAACACACTAATAAAAAAATTCTATCTTAGATAGAACATATATGGATAAAAGCAACTTTATATTGACCATGTCTGCAATAAAAATATTATTATCTTAACTACGGAGATGGTAAACTAATTAATTATGGAAAAACATCATTAACTTGAACAAAACTTTCAACAAATCCGTTATAACAAATATAAGTAGGAAAGAAGGTCATTACGCGATAGTTATAAAAACGTTGGAAAGTTTACTTTCTGAAAGTATCTTTATTCCAAGGCACTATTATTCACATCTTTTGTATATTATAACGACTGTTATGAATTTAGAAACTATAAAACTGTAGAAGAACTCAACCATTCCCTTTTTTCTGGTTCAACATTAGATACTTCAAAAATAAGTAAACGTTCATCTCAAGAGAAAGTTATCTTCATGAGGAAGGGCGAGAGTAACTACAAAACCCTAACCATATATATTGACATCAACCATCTTATTTGGAGTGCTTGTTCATTTCTTTTTCTCACTTCAAATAAAACAGTCCTACTACATGATGCCCACATTTAAATCAAAGTTAAACTCTAAGCTTTCAAAAATCTTTACTTGTTATTATGGAGTTACTAAAGTCAATTGTTTTGGTTATTCAACAGTTAATGGGTGTTCATTTGAGTCAACGTAATAGAAATTTTTCCTGCTTAAATTGATAATGGTATTATTTTTAACACTAGAGTCAGTAACGAGGTTTATTTCGACCCTCAACTGCTTCTTAAACCCATTTATCTAAACTATTTATGAACCAAACTGGTCGCGTGTCCAGGATTTTGTTGGTTGCACGGTCACTAATCAAGTATAAGTCACACAAGAAAATATAAAATTAAGTATTATCAATATTGATATTCTGTTAATTACTGCTGGGGATTCTTAAACATTTTACATAGAAAATGAATGATTTTTTTCTAAAATTTAAGGCAGTTCTTTATATTGAACATTTTAACAGGCAAAAACCTAAACGTACTCTACATGATGCAATATGTGGACTTCACCGGTAGTGAAAGGTATAAAAAAAAGTCTATGGTTTGTAACTTAAAGAAAATTGGAAACAACAGAGATGATGTGCATTATTATTGCCAATAGAACACAAAGTAATATGTAATTGCACAAAACACAATGTACACGTACAATAATAAATGAAGTCTTCAAATAGTCAACAAAGCTCTTGGGTCTCATGAAATATCGTAATATAAAATAAACTATTTACTTCGACTAATTAGCTTAATAAAGAAATAACAGTATTGAAAATCCATATCGTTGTTGTAATATTTTATATCTACGCGTTGCTATTTTGTTTGCAAACAAATTTTAGAGATAAACTAAAATCGATAAAAAACAAAAAATACATAATTAAGACTTATATGAATCACACACACAACTCTGTAGTATAATATTAGTTTAATCATAGGATTCAAAATGGTTATTCAATACAGATAGTAGCATTTTACAAACTGTACGATGAGTAAACTTGATTGATACTTAAGTTAGAGCAAATACAGATCTACAGATGGAGAAAATCTTAAAAACGTTGGATAAACTATTCGGATAAGTATAAAGCCACATAATAGACCTTATTAAATAAAACGTTAAGATAATATTACAAAGCTGTGTTTGTTTACTTCTTTGCCGTTTTGTATAGGTATAAGGTTATAAATAATTCATGTGGTAATGTTACTCTTTCATGGGATAAGTATAAAGCCACATAAGAGGCCTTATTAAATAAAACGTTAAGATAAAATTACAAAGCTGTGTTTGTTTACTTCTTTGCCGTTTTGTAGAGGTAAAAGGTTATAAATAATTCATGTGGTAATGTTACTCTTTCATGGGATAAGTATAAAGCCACATAAGTGGCCTTATTAAATAAAACGTTAAGATAAAATTACAAAGCTGTGTTTGTTTACTTCTTTGCCGTTTTATGTAGGTATAAGGTTATAAATAATTCATGTGGTAAGGTTACTCTTTCATGGGATAAGTATAAAGCCACATAAGTGGCCTTATTAAATAAAAC
>NW_013665745.1:479357-480707 GCF_000517525.1 Limulus polyphemus
AAGAAAGCTTACACAATAACTACATAATTTGACGAACTTAAAAAGACCAGAAATCTAATTTCTTTTTTTTTTCACAAATCGTCCAAGAGACAAATCGTTACATTTCCATTAATATTTTGTGGGCGTTTTTTGCAATAATTTCCGAAATATTTCTTTGACAAGAATAACATTTCATTTGTGATTCACATAGAAATAACAACAAATTAAAAACGTAGACACCTTTAGTTATTTGGAACAATAACTTCACTTTGAATATTTCTTCACGAATAACATCCGGCTCTGTTTAAAACACCATGGTGACAATCTTGAGAAAACAACTACCTAAAGTTAACTATTTTATAGGCGAAGGGGCATTTCCGGCCTCGCTGTATTGTTTATATACACCATACCGTATGTTATAATATAGGTAGCGCTGTGGTGCACTCACGTGACATGTACTTTTGTTGTATTACATCGTTTCACCCAACATTATTTTACTTAACCATTAATAAGAAATGCATTAATTCAGAAAGCACGAGTACTGTAGCAGTTCTTAAATACTAAGGGTCAACACATATAGTGTCTTCAAGAAATTCTCTTCCAGTACACGTGTATACCATATACAGTTAGAAGTACATCATCTATATATTGTTACGTCTCCATTTGTTAATTGATTTTTCCGTAAGTTCGTTCCGACGAAATTTTAACGACACAAGTCCTTTACTTAATAAAACTGGTTTATTCTTTCCGAATATAACTTTACCGATACACTCAACTTCAACAATCGCGCTAAACAAACGCTATAACAACGAAAGTCAATAATACTTCTGACTGCAGTTCAATTACTCATTATCTACACACACATTACATTTCCGCGTCACGTTGTCCCCCTCTTATATATACCAGCCTACCCTATCTAGTAAATACTAGAGCATTCGCCAAGGTACAGGATAGTTCTAGAACGTGGCGTCACCGTAGTCATGTGACTCGCTGACGCAACAATATCTTTCGGCCTTAGGTACCCGAGCATTGTTTAACAGGACATTCTGCTTTTATGGAATCTTGAAATGAATAAGTAACACGTTTCCTGTATTCTATTGTACCAAAAATGTGCAATTTTTACAAAATATTCTATGTAATATGAATACTCCATTTATATACACCTGGAAAAAAGTTAAGCACCCCCAAATATTTTTCAGGATTGCTTATTGAAAATAAGGTTTAATTTTCATGATGTTGAGCAATGTTCATAATTTCAAACATAATTAAAAGGATGTGAACGTTCAGGTGTGAAATTTAAATCAGGAGCGTTTTTTCCCACGTGCAACTTGCTCCCTTCTTCACGTCCAATATGCACTATTTTCTCGTTGC
>NW_013665745.1:481003-484177 GCF_000517525.1 Limulus polyphemus
TGGAATCTTGAAATGAATAAGTAACACGTTTCCTGTATTCTATTGTACCAAAGATGGGCAGTTTTTACAAAATATTCTATGTAATATGAATACTTCATGTATAGTTTATTACACAGTATTGATTAATTAAAATAAATAACAATAAAGACTACCTGGAGACTAATAATTAGTTCATAGGATCGAGTAGATGTGAACACAAAGCAATGATCATTGTAACATTAAAAACAGTGTAAGATCACGATGAATCGGGCAATATAAAAGAAAAAAACCTTAAACTCAACGTCATGGGAGGGTGGATCTTTGCTAAATAACTTGGATTTAGGATTTTCTATTTTTCATTGCAAAGTAATGATATCAAAGCACGAGCAAAATTTGCAGTTGTTGGCTATATATGTTTTTGCATGATAGACTAGAATCAATATTTTTTTACAGTCTAACAACAGATCGAAACTAAGAATATTGTGGACCAGAACAAGACAAAGACTTGGACTGCGCATGAGATGTTCTAGTAATGATCTCCGGGTTAATGAAACCAATTTAGGGTTGATGGACTTGTAAAGGATCACAAAATAGTGTCTTCAAAAGTATGTTTTCAGATATAAGAGATGTCTAATATGTTAGTATTGCCCGTTATACAAAAATATAAAAAACACTTTTGAAAAGTTGTGTAGTAAAAGCCATTACAATACATGTCATGCTGTATTAACGTTGCATCACGAAGAAAAGAAAACGCTCAATTTGATCGCAGGCAAATGACGAGTGCTAGCAGGAATACAAATCTGACGATTTGGTTCCCACATGCAGTTTTATACTCACTAAGCTTTCGCCGATAAACTAAACTAGAAAAGAGCCACATTTAACGACAGAACTCATTCATCATTTGAGGTCAGGCGAACAGCCATTAGATAAAACGAAAACATTTTTCACTAGCAATCCCTCCTAGTTTTAGTCTTCATATCTCTCTTTAATACCTCACTTATTCTACTTTCCTCTTTTCGTCTTCTATCGTTCTACTCAATAGGTCACTTTTCGTATGTCCTTTTTTTTCTCTCTCTCTCCTTATTACCTACCTTTTCCTATCCTTTCTTTTCCTCCTCCTCACCACTTTCCAGTGGCTTAGCAGTAAGTCTGAGGTCTTATAAGGCTAAAATTCGGATTTCTATACCTGCGATTCACACAACACAGATACCCAATTTTGTAGCTTTATGCTTAATAGTAAACACACAAATCTTTCGTTTCTCTATATTCAGTACCTCATTTTTCACGTCCATCTCTTAACTCTCCATTTTGCTTTTTCATGATTTGAGATCTCAGTTTTATAAAGTTCCTAGGCAACGAAATTATAACGACTTTCTTTACGTATGTTAATCAGTCAAAGGCTCAAGCTTCCTTGATGTTGCAATTTATTGATATCTCACAGCTATCTTTTGGCTAAACTTTCGAAATAAGATCAAGTTTAGGTACATTCTATCCAAACTGATTTCACTAAATTCTATATCCAAATCTTTTGTCGTTTTAATAATTAGTTAGTATTTTTATATGTACAGTCTAAATAAACAAAGTCCCGATTTGTTCTCGTTTGGAAAGCGCAAGAAAGATCTCTTTATATCTGGAAATTACTTTAATTGTTAGATTAGAAAAAAATTTGTTTCAGGCAATTTATAAGCCTACTGATTTGATATTGTGATTTTTTTAAGGAACATAACCTTTAGAAAAATAAACAGACAAATGGTATACTATATTAACATTAATAAAGTGATAGATTTCATGCTATAGAGAAACATCTAGGATGTTCTGCGTGGTATTGATCCGTTAAAATACATTAAAGTAATATTGATCGGAAAAATATTAAGTCTCTCAGTGGCTCAGCGGTAAATCTGAAAACATAAAACGCTAAAAACCAGGTTTCAATATCCGTGGTGGGCACAGCACAGATAGCCCATTGTGTAGTTTTCCGCTTAACAAGAAACAAACAAAAAAAATCTGAAAATTTGAGTGGTTAAAATAAACAGACGTAGCATAGACCACAATAAAACACGAAGTTCGCGGATTTACAACAAATTACAACTAATAAAAAACAATATTATATTTCCAGTCACAACAATAAACGCAAAACGTTGTGTAGGCGAAAAGTAAAAAATTGCCACGAGAGTATATAGCCGTGTAATGTTATCTTCAAAAATACGAGGCCCGGTATGGACAGGTGGTTAAGGCGCTCGACTCGCGGGTTCGAATCCCTGTCACACCAAACATGCTCGCCCTTTCAGCCATTATAATGTTACGGTCAATCCCACTATTCTTTGGTAAAAGAGTAGCCAAAGAGTTGGCGGTGGGTGGTGATGACTAGCTGCCTTCCCTCTAGTCTTACACTGCTAAATTAGGGACGGCTAGCGCAGATAGCCCTCGTGTAGCTTTGCGCGAAATTCAAAACAAACAAACAAAAATACGTCGAGTATCATTTTCGTCACTTTTCAAAAAATAGTTTCTTTTAAGATATAGTTTCGAACAATTTTTGTTAATTCTAAGTTTGATGTTTATGATATCTTATCACAGAAATCTTTAAAATAAAGACTATAAGAAAAACTATAACACTCAACAAGCCAATAAAATATACGTGTGATATCATAGAGCAATCTTCTGCTGTTCTCGTGGAGCAGTCTTTTTAAACGTTGTCCCTAAAATGTGAAATATTGTTTTAAGACGTTTTAATGTTTATTACAACAAGGCCACTTATTATGTATGCAATGTCAACCCATAGAAAATAAAAGTGAGTTGCTGTCAAAATAAACTGTTTGTGTTTACCATGAAGATGTAACAAGAAACAAATTATAATATAAATACGAATGTCTAATTAACTTTGTATGTTCTTAACTTTTCGTTTTCGATTCAGAAATGCATGTATTTGTATTTATGGCAAAGTTCCTAAGACTATCAGGTGCCATCCCTAATTTTGAATCAGTGATCAGAGGGAAAGCAGCCAATCAGCAATACCCTATTATCTACCATCCAAAATAAGGACTTGACTGTCACCCTTATAAGCACATGCACAGTTTCGAACCACAGAGCCAATCCGCGGCCATGTTTTGGATCTAAGGATTATTTTCCAGTAACTGATGTTTTCTGTATAATAATATTGACTGTAGGTGATGATCATATTAATTCAGATTATTCCCT
>NW_013665745.1:485157-485991 GCF_000517525.1 Limulus polyphemus
GAAGTAGGACGAGAGGTTATCGTGAAACAAAACAGTAATAAACTGGAGGAGGATTGAATTTTGAAGTAGAACGAGAGGTCTTGTCGTATTGGTTTTTGCGTATTGATCGTCATTGCTATACAAAAGGAATGGATAAAAAGAAAACTGACTCCATTTAATTTTCTTGTTTGTAGCAAGAACTATTACAATATTTTAATCACAGCTCTTCTCCTATTTTTGTAGCTAATTCTTATGAAGAAAAGAAAACACCTTTGGACACACATTATATTAGACAGACCACATTGATCATGGTATTTCATTAACGCTTGAATCATACAATAGGTAATTCCATGATATCGATAATATAAGAATGACTTTTCAACATTCACAAGACAGATGCTTTTCAAATATCTTTCTTTAATTGGCTTTCTTTTATTTTAAAGATGCGACGGAGGATGGTTACGTGGAAAAACATTTTCAACTAATAAAAATAATCCTGAATAAATACTTTAAATAATAAGGATGATTTAATAAAAGAACTATTTTGGGTATAAAATGGTAACCATCAAGAAACAAAAATACTATCTTTAAGTAATGTTAACTCGTGATAAAAACAAGCTGCCTACATAATTTATAACTAAAATTAATTCAGTAATGAATATAGCTGACTTAATATACGATTATCTTCTTACTTATAATGATTAGAATACATTGTTTCGTTAATTGTGTATTCCCTCTGTTAGTGATATTTCGGCTGTAATCCTACGAATATATCACGAGGTTGGCCAGCTTAGGAGATTTAGTTAGTCCTAAATAAACATACTAGGCTAACAATGCAAAATAATATCTATCTAC
>NW_013665745.1:486904-490783 GCF_000517525.1 Limulus polyphemus
CTCAAGGAGGCCAGATGTGTTTTTAAACACTTTACTTAAATTTACAGATTATCCTGGAAAAAGCTTAAACATTTGTATTTCTTTGGAACTACTTTCAGGTCATAGCTATGAAACAAAAACATATTAACCTTATACTACAACCTTTACTTTCCATAGATTTACTATTTTCGCATTCGTAAATGCTTTGATGTTCTGGAAAGAATTCAAAAGCAGCTGTATATACTAGTACGTATTGACTGTATGTCTCCGAGAGATTGCTTGAGAAAGGATTGCTATAGTAGTTAATATTGATCATTGTAAGCAGTTTCTTACAATAAGGTCTGGATTGGCTTCATAAACAAGCATGTATTATTCTGGTTTTCTTTAATAATTTGGTTTCTGATCATACTAAAACAATGGAACGAACGAATAGAACTGATTTGTAATCAATTCGTCTGTAACGATCATACGTGAATAGATACATACATTACATAACTCCAAAGACCATTAAAAAACTTATGAAACATATATGAATATATCAATAGACGCAAACAATCTAGACACAAATCAATGAATAACATCATGGCCACAAATCAATGGATAGTGAGTTGACATCGAATCAACAGTTAATATACAGTGTTATATATAGCTAGACAGATGGGCATATAGATCAGGAAATATTTATTACTAGCATTTACTTAATAAATAACAAATGAAATCAAAACAGCTGTAAGTCGTAGATAAATACAAGGGCCTTAAAATAAGTTAGTTATGTCCTGATTCAGTAATAACGCACAATACATCAAATATAAAGGCGGTTTAATTTTTTTTTGTTATACTCAAAATTATCCATTGACAATACGGGCAACATTAAAAGAAGGTTGCACAAAAGTCTTCTTCCCCCTCATGAAGCTTATGTAAAACAGATATAAACAACAGAGGTAAATACAATTGTCACTATACAAGGTAAAAATAATTAATTTGGACATTTCGATTCAACCATTCTGAAGACAGAAAAGCACCACAAAGATTTATCTACTGAATGACGATATCTCCAGTATCGCTTGGAGTAATATAATTGAAGCATTTGAGGCATTACACTGTTTCTAGGAGAGAAAAGCGAATATCATATGTATGCCATGTAAGTTGCAGCAATGATATACACATTAACGAGCATATAAGAGAAGCCTCGTTAGGATGGTTGTCCTAAGTAAGGGAATGCTTTATCCAGTATGATATACACATTAACGAGCATATAAGAGAAGCCTCGTTACGATGGTTGTCCTAAGTAAGGGAATGCTTTATCAAGTATGATATACACATTAACGAGCATATAAGAGAAGCCTCGTTAGGATGGTTGTCCTAAGTAAGGGAATGCTCTATCAAGTATGATATACAAGTGGACTGAGATGCGCTACCTATTGTGACATCATAAGTTGACATCAGGCGGTTCTTCTTACCCGGACAAACAAAAGTGATGGTAGCAGAAAAGTTTATGTTAACTTCGCCAACTACAGAAATGAATTGATAAACAAAAAGGAGAGATACATGCAAATAGGCAGCTTCTGACCATATCCAATTAGTGTCCAGCTTTGATTTTGATTGATGGAGACAGCAGCGACACAGCATAATTGAACAAATTAGATGAAGGACCTTCTTGTAGACTGGACAGGGAAAGCTATTTGAAGTAACGTAAGATTACCTAGAAAAACATAAAAAACAACAACAAGTTTTTGGGTTGAAAGTCAGTTCTCCCCGGCGTTTTGTGAGGCCAGATAAACCTGTACCAATTCTCTCTGGAGTTGCTTGAGGTCAGACGAATCTGTATCAGTTATCTCCGACGTTCCTGTGGTCAGACCATTCTGCACCAGGTATTCCAGTAGGGGCCAAACGCTGATTAAAGAAGATGGTCGTTGTGCAGCAACTTTACCAGTTTCAATAGGCAAACGCTTTGTAAATTTCAACTGGCATCTTCTCTAGTCTAGCAACTTATAGTTTATAATGTTTAAATAAGAATTCTAACTGAGACTGAATTGTGTCGGAATATATTTCACATAATGATTTAGTGGATAATTTGTTCAACACGATGTCAGAACTAATGAGTCTGATAGAAGATTGACTTAATGAACAACCCCATGAGAAAAATGAGGACTTTGATATGTTTGATGCAGAACTGTTTCACGACAATTTCGGGATTTTCGATGTCAATGAATATCTAGATATTTTGGATATGGATGTTGAATACAGTCTTGTATGTTGTTGTTATATTCAGTCTCTGAGTCGATTCTTTGTTTTACACGTAAATTCCTCGAGTTGGTGGCCTGTGTGTTCATTCAGCTACACACACACAACTGTCTTCCTGGAATTTAAATAAATTCTTTGTAATTCGTGAAAAGTCTAACCCAAACGATTGGCCTTCACCGGCTCACCTGTTACATAACATTTCCCGCAGTATGGCCCCTTGGTTTAAGCTTTCGACAATTATTAAGGTTAAGTAATAATATCTTTTGAGAAAAAAAAATAACACAAAGTTCCGAATTCAAAAGCCCGATTTATCTTGAAACACCTAAACAAATACACGTGTGTGTGTGTGTGTGTGTGTGTGTGTATTTAATGTCCATATTTAATGTGAAGCTGTGTAGATGAACCAACATTATTGTCTTTTAACAAGCGATCTATGTCTTAACAAGAGAAAATCCCAATAGTATGCTAAGTAAGTAGGGTCTCCAGTTAAGTAAAAGGGTGGGTAGGGCGCTATCTGCTGACGATTTGCTGCAGTTGGAAAAATTGAAGGTTGTGTTGGTGAAGAGTTTCACAGTGCCAAATTCGAGCAGCTATGGGTGATATGATCAGAAACGGTCATCTTAGGAACCTTCGACAATGAATTTATTGATTCTTTTCTTCTTGATGGCTAGCTCTGTCTCTTCTCCTGCTGCCTGTATTAGCTATCACCTCGAACTTTCATGTCAGCTATCAGCCATTTTGTCCTCAATCGCTTACTGTGGAATCGCTATACATTTCATTTCACTGTCTTCTCTTAATCAGCAATAATCAACAGTCGTGTTCTTCAACCATATATTCTTTCTCGAGAAAACTGTCGAGGATACAATCCATTAGTAACGCCTCTCAAGTTTGCTTTCCTCTATCTAAACCTCTCAAGTAAAAATCGCTGTTTTTTAAGTGTTTTGTCGTCATTGGTAGTACTGGAATATGCACACGACTTTTATTATCGTTTTAGCAGGTAGTCCAGCTGTTGAAAGTAGTTTACCCTATTCTTGATTTGACTTGTCGTTTGCGAAAGCTGCTTTAAATTCATTCTTTGGGCTTAATAAGTGGCTTTTTAGTAACAATCTCTGCTAAAAAACGAGTTTACTTTGTCTCCATTGTTACAGGCGTGGGTATCTCATTGTGATGAAATACGCATCTGCTACACTGGTGTAAGAGTTTTCGAAGAATAACACAGTGCTCTCAGTGAAATCGCATTAGAACAACTGATGGCCAAAAGCCAATTTTCAGCGAAAAATATCCTCCTCTACAAAAGCCACTACATCTCCGTAAGTACCCCTCTCTTTCAGGATTGCCCTACTCCGTTCGATTTATCAATAAAATAAGCTGTGTTCCGACAAACGTACAGGAAACACATTAAGATCCCGGATTTGTCTGAATGCAATTTAGTATATTCGTTATGGTTAAGTGACAAATCACTTGTTAATATCTATTTCCATCCAGGATAAAATAATGATAATAATCTTGACTGTTTCAACTACTATATTTTCATCTTAAATGATAGAATATCAGTTCTTAAAATATACTTTAAAAGCTGCGGTTTAAAGGTAGAAAGCCGGTAGAAATATTAGAAAAACAACTAGACCCTAAAATTGTTAATAAGAAAGTTAACTG
>NW_013665745.1:491222-495921 GCF_000517525.1 Limulus polyphemus
AGGAGGTAAGAAAAAAAGCTAAGTCACAATCTAACATAGTTGTTAATAATAATAATGCATGAACACTAACAAGAAAAAGTTGGTGACATATACCGCTTCCGACCTATGTGTAGGCGCCTATGAACCGCAATTTACTTTCTTCTCAATTTGTTCGTAGGGACTCGAAATCAGAGGTGTGTAGAAATAACACTTCATATATATCTTTTGGTCTCCCACAAATCCCTGCTTGATAAGATTTTCATTTACTGTGAAAACAAAACTTGCAGTTAACTTATTATAACAGTTTTTAGGCCTATTGGTTTTCCATTACTTCGTCAGCTTCCGGCGATTAAACCGTCATTTTAAAAGAATTACAACTATATATATATAAAATAGTGTTTCATACAATCTTTTGTCCCCATCGTCCAGCCCAGTTGACGAGTTCTGGCACTGAACCAAAAACTTATTGGTTAGTGACTTGTATGACACAAAAGATAGATCTGAAATGCCTTTTTTTTTAACATACCTCCGACTTCGAGCCGCAACGGAAAAATTCATAGGAATATCAAAATATAACATGCGTAGTAAACTTGTTTTTATTAAAGTAAAATGCTATGTTACTTAAAGATTGGCAACAACATAGTTATCAGATCACTCATTTCATACTAAATGTGATAATCTCCCTTGACTTTTACTGCGTTTAGCCACGTTGTTCTTTCTTAAAGTAACAATTAGCATACACAAGTAATTTAATGATAAATAATAATTTATGTGAGTGTTTGATTTAGCTGAAAATTATAAAAAATATAAATCTAACAAAAACTACGCCAAACCAACTTCCACTAAAAAAACAACAATAAAACTCCGTTAGATGGCGCTATTCACTATCATCTAGGCTTAGTTGATAAGCGCTGATACTACTCTGCAGTTAATTTCACAACTTACAGAATGTGGGCTTCTTTGTGTTTTAATGTCACAGCAATGTATTTACAGATTACCTAACAGTATTTTACATATTTTACTGAGTTCGATTTATTTATTTATTCATCTTAAAATGAGATCACAAGTAAGCATTCATTATAATAAACGTACTCGTGTATCATTTTGGACAACAAAAACTGTGTTACCACTATTATATGTGCCTGAACAATGATTATTAAGAAGCACATATTGGATTATTTTTATAAATCATACATATGGTTGAATAGTATAGTGCATGTTTTTGTTTAATGATTTCATCTTAATCCTATTTCTTTTTTAGACCAGCTTGACTCGCAATCTGAGGGTCGCAGGTTCAAATCCCCCTCCCACCAAACATGCTCGCCCTTTCAGCCGTGGGGGCGTTATTATGTGACGGTAAATCACACTATTCGTTGGTAAAAGAGTAGCCCAAGAGTTGGCGGTGGGCGGTGATGACTAGCTGCCTTCCCTCTAGTCCTTCACTGCTAAACTAGGGACAGCTAGCGCAGATAGCTCTCGTGTAGCTTTGCGCGAAATTCAAACCAAACCAAACATTTTTAGACTTTTTCCAATGATAAATAATCTACTCACTTTTACTAACATTCATTCATGTATAAAATAAAGATCTAATATTTCTGGAATATTCTAGTTTATTACAGTAATGAGTTAAAGTTGTTCTAGTTCATTACAGTAATTAGTTAAAGTTGTCTTAGTTCATTACAGTAATTAGTTGAAGTTGTTATAGTTCATTACAGTAATGAGTTAAAGTTGTTCTAGTTCATTACAGTAATTAGTTAACGTTGTTCTGGTTCATTACAGTAATGAGTTAAAGTTGTTCTAGTTCATTACAGTAATGAGTTAAAGTTGTTCTAGTTCATTACAGTAATGAGTTAAAGTTGTTCTAGTTCATTACAGTAATTAGTTAACGTTGTTCTGGTTCATTACAGTAATGAGTTAAAGTTGTTCTAGTTCATTACAGTAATTAGTTAAAGTTGTTCTAGTTCATTACAGTAATTAGTTAACGTTGTTCTGGTTCATTACAGTAATGAGTTAACGTTGTTCTGGTTCATTACAGTAATGAGTTAAAGTTCCAAGTTAGATAATTCGTAGAAAAGAGACATCAATTCATATGTTAGAAAGAAACAAAGTAGTTATAATATGGGGAATCATTAAAATCCTTCTCAACACAAGTTAGTATTAAATGAAGCAAGATACACTTTCTAATATTGTAATCCACAAAACTAAAATATATCATTATTTTGTAATTTACAATTTAATACCAAGCACGTAAGTGTCAGGCAGTCTTCACGAAAAGTTGTATACGTATACAATAAAAACTTGTAGCATGCTATCTAGCGTCATATACGTGGTAAAATAAAAGCAAGAATAGTGAGATTATTCAGATCTTTAATATATTATTTTACAATGAATAACAAATGAAGTCTTCAATGTGGACGATAACAAAGTAGTAGTATATGCAATGTTTTTTTAACAAACTCGAAACACAACGAAAGTAGGCAACCCTATAACATAAAATTTAAACGATGTGCACTTCAACTTGTACTATTGGAATTAAGAAGCATACAGTGTATATTTGAACACATTTAAGGCAGACAAGTACTTCCTTACCTGTCACATTAGCGAGAATATGTATACCTGTTCAAAAATAGATTCTTAGACAAAAACAATGTAATGGGACCATACTTGACACCTAAATAACAACGTGTTTAATTAATGTCGATACAGCTAATAAGCTATTTAGTTTTAGCCGAAATAACACAGGTGTTTGATGTTCATTACCGGTCACTCTTCAGTAACGTCTTGCTATATGATAGCTATTTGCTCATGAAAACGGAGTAATCTCGACTAGTCTGAAAAAACAGACTTACAATATCGTTGTTTTGTAGATGTTTTTCGGAAATATTCGTTTTTAAAGGTGGTGAAAAAATTGCTGTTACTTAAGTTATGTTTAATACATGCTGTGATTCGTTCACAAAGGCACGCCCACCCACATACAGCAAGGTTAAAAAAATACAGAAAAACCGTAATACATAGATCTTCATTACTTGTCAATTGGAAAAGGTTTCTAAAAACAGAAGTGACTCAGCAAGATTTTGTATAAAGACACTGGTGTTGTTTTAAAAACGAAAAACACGTTAAATTCCCAGAGGAACACAAGATACTTGAAGATCACGAAGATGGGTACTGTTACGATAACAGAATGCAATGACAGCGAGTATAATGATACGGTTATCAAAAATAGATAAGATGCTCTTCTATCATCGACACATTATCACAAAACGTTGTCTAGAAAGTTCTTTCATGAAGCCTAAAACCATTTTAAACCACTGATTCTTTTGACATAAAATGTACTTCCTGGTAATGACACGTTTTCTTATGTGACAGGCCAACACATGAAGGACCTTTCTGAACACAAAAAAATTATTTATTTTTTATCATCTTTGAACAGAAGTAGAAAAATGTCTACGGATTTTCGTTACTGCGGCTTCGATTATCAACGGTTATCTAATGCAGTGTATCTTCATATTGAAAAAGTGCACTACAGAAAAACGACCTGGATGTAAATGTAGAAAACACCTAAAATATTGGCAGTTAAATAGTGTAACAAAATACGAAAACAGTACTTGTAGCTAAGAACTAGTGTTCCGTAAGTTAGGTTTACACTATTCTTTTTGTAATGTTATTTTCATTAACAGTATTAGTTATAATAGGCCTGGAATGGCCTGGCGGTTATCCGCGGGTCGCAGGTTCGAATATCCGTCGCCGAACATGCTCGCCCCTTTCAGCCCTGGGGACGTTAAATGTGGTAAAATAATAGCCCATGAGCCCACTGCTATATTAGGGACAGCCACCTGGAGAGGAGATGGGTGCCACGAGGTAAAATCTGTCCGAGAATCACTGATGATGCATCATCATCTAAGGTGCCCCAAACCGCTGTAAGCAGCTTTGGAAATAAAAAAAAAAAGAAGAAAAAACTACAATATTTAATATAACTAGTTTTATAATTTTAAGTTATTATATTTTTATTATAAGAAATTCTTGATGAAATACTTCACATACACGCACACGTTAGGCTACTCTTTTACCAATGAATTGTGAGATTGACCTTCACGTTATAACGTCCCCACGGGTGAAAGGGCGAGCATGTTTAGTGGGACGACGATTCGAACGCGCAACCTCAAATTGCGAGTCGATCTCCATGCCAGACTCAAGTAGTAGACGAAAAAGTTGTTGTTTTAGAAATGTTTGAATTATTATACCAGAAATGTTAGCGATCTTTTTACCATATTATTAGTATATATGGATGGGCATAATATATTAATATATATATATATCGTAATATAATATAATATATCGCAACCAATACTTTGAATGGTCGGTTTTTCGCTTAGAAATTCAATAGGGTGGTTTTTCGTTGCGTGAATTATTTAGAAACCTTGTCGATCCCTATTATTCAGTTTGTTTGAAGTTAAGCACAAAGCTACAGAATGGGCTATCTGTGCTCTGCTCACCACGGGTATCGAAACCCGGTTTCTAGCGTTGTAAGTCCGCAGAAATACCGCTGTGACACTTGGGGGGTGGCTATTATTAAGTACGGCAGTACTTAATAATAGCCACCACCCCCAAGTGTCACAGCGGTATTTCTGCGGACTTACAACGCTAGAAACCGGGTTTCGATACCCGTGGTGAGCAGAGCACAGATAGCCCATTCTGTAGCTTTGTGCTTAACTTCAAACAA
>NW_013665745.1:496794-498606 GCF_000517525.1 Limulus polyphemus
TATATATATATATATATATATATATATATATATATAAATATAAATACATATTTACATTATAAGTCTTTCTGTGACGAATTTGATGTACTAAAATATTATTACATTAATAACTCATATAAGTGAAATTAAGTGACAGATCAACAAATAAGTGTTTGAAAATAATCAGTTGTACACGAATTATCAAAATTCGGTTGGACCAACTTAAAAACTCTCCGTGTGATCTACGAAATTGAAATTTATGCCCCTTTCTGCATACATACATCATAATAAAACTCTTATCACTGGC
Organism: Limulus polyphemus; assembly: GCF_000517525.1. Taxonomy (NCBI): domain Eukaryota; kingdom Metazoa; phylum Arthropoda; class Merostomata; order Xiphosura; family Limulidae; genus Limulus; species Limulus polyphemus. The sequence goes on from NW_013665745.1 coordinate 497,081, forward strand.
CGACTTTTTAGAAGAATTTCCTACAACAAGAGGAAATCCCGCTGGGAAAGAAATGGAAATGCGTAAAGAACGAAAGTTGTTTGTTTGTTTTGAATTTCGTGTAAAGCTACACGAGGGCTACCTGCGCTAGCCGTCCCTAATTTAGCAGTGTAAGACTAGAGGGAAGGCAGCTAGTCATCACCATCCACCAAGAACTATTGGGCTACTCTTTTACCAACGAATAGTGGGATTGACGGTCACATTATAACGGCTGAAAGGGCGAACATGTTTGGTGTGACGGGGATTCGAACCCGCGACCCTCAGATTGCGAGTCGAGCTGCCAAAAAAGTGAAGAATGAAAAAGTTTCGAGTGGATTCAACCTGTGCATCTTAGTTTTCATTTTACCTTCTTTTTTTATGTAAAAAGTCTCGGATGTATGAATACAAGAACGACATACCTTATTTAATGAAAAAGCTTATTATTTTCAACATCTAAGACGCTACTTTAAAAGATCGATAAAAATAAAAAGACGCAGAAATCTAAAGAATTGTTAATAACCATTGGAATTTAGATTTTGAAAGTCTGTGAATTATTAATGAAATCTCATTGTAGAAATAGGAGGAACATTTGGCTTGTTGAAAAATAACTTGAAACGAAACTTGAGGAAGCAAATTAAAGTAAGGACAAAAACAATCAGTTTGTTTGAGAACGTAATTTTAAAACTAACTTAATATCAAATTTATTACCTCGAATAAAGAATTTTGCTGAACAACGGCTACCTAATTTTGAAACGATATACTGTAGGGGGGACAATTAGTCAACTCTTGGGTTACTGTAATCGAATAGTGAAATTTGACCGTTACTCTTATTACACACTCACTGCCTTGAAAAGCAGAATTTTTTTTTTATCGCTGATGAAACATCGACTAGTTTCAAGTGCGCACGGACCCACGTTAATACATTTCAGCACACAAAATCCCAGAATATTTGGTAATGCATGAGTATTATAAATGCTTGTGCTAGAGCGGATTGCGAAGAGAACAATAATACATTTAATTGTGTTGACAATATTCAACTAGAGTAGGTTTAGAAAAATCAGGGGTAGGGAAAACATCAGGATAGCCTCTGACACGATGCATGTTGATTTTTTTTTGTTAAGATTGGTTTCCTTTTTTTGTACAGTAGCGATACCTGTGTCACATAGAAAATTTTGAATTAATAGAAGTATGAGTTTCGGGTTTCCATTTTAACGCTGTGCTTTAGCTTTTCAACCTATGCACGTTACTGCTAATTTCCCTTATTTTTTAGCTGATAATGGAGCTCTTTTTATAGTCAGACCAGCTATGACTATAAATAGAGATCCATTACCAGCTGTGACTACAAATAGAGATCCATTACCAGCTGTGACTACAAATAGAGATCCATTACCAGCTATGACTATAAATAGAGATCCATTACCAGCTATGACTATAAAATAGAGATCCATTACCAGCTATGACTATAAAATAGAGATCCATTACCAGCTAATGGATCTCTATTTATAGTC
>NW_013665745.1:499036-505546 GCF_000517525.1 Limulus polyphemus
AAAAGTTTATTATTATTCTGTTGATCTCTATTTCTGTAAGAGTTCCTTGGAAGTACAAAAAAACACAAAAGAAACGAGTCCCCCCCCAACAATGAGTGGATACACTTGAAAGTGACATGAATAAGAAACGTTTTTCGTACCTCACCCTCTCCACCTCGCTAAGTAGTTTGCAGGTTCCGGAGCCTAGAAAACCCAGATCTTGTTCGAGATTTCTTATTAAACCTTCAGCTTTACTAGCATATAGTACTCGTTAATGATAATTCATTTTGGAAATGAAATTATAGTAATTCGGGCGACAAATGTGCTCTTCTTTTTACAAAAAATATGGTGTAATTCCAGATATTATATTTCAGAGAACACGTTGATGATAATTACACTTGGAAATAACATGGCGACAAACCCGCTTTTCTATTTACAAAACATACGGTTTAATTTGTTGTGAGGGAAGGCACGACAATCTCAGTCTGCAAATTTGTTAGTTTGTCATATGCCATACTGAAGAGTAATGGAAGAATAATGGAAAAGGCACAACTGTTTTTGTAGGTCTGTCTGCTGTTTCATTCTCTGGGATATGAATGTGTTGTGTTGATGAATCCAAATAACCTGATTACCACTGCAAGTAGTATGGTGATAAATAAGGCTAAACTCTCCCAGCAAATCAAGATAATTATTGTTGCCATTAGATTTTTAAAAAGGAAGAAGAGATCGCTCAAAGAATAAGTAAAAATAAATATCAGGGAAAAGGAAGTTTGCAATATCATCCAGCTAGAATAATGGAGGAAGAATTCCCACAGTCTCAGCAAACAACTGTCAGAATAACCTGGAAGATGAAATACGTAAGTAGTTTTAGAGAGTAGTTTGTTGTTTTTAGTGCCAACTACATAATGGGCTATCTGTGCTCTGTTTACTATGGAGAACTAGTTTGGTTTGTTTTGACTTTCGCGCAAAGCTACACGAAGGCTATCTGCGCTAGCCGTCCCTAATTTAGCAGTGTAAGACTAGAGGGAAGGTAGCTAGTCATCACCCACCGAGAACTATTGGGCTACTCTTTTACCAACGAATAGTTGAACTGTCCCTACGTTACCTAAAAACATGTATGTTAAGTTAAAACTAATTTCATATTACCCGGCAATATCACGAGGATGAAGAGAAATTCATTACTTCTGATCATCCCAGGTTATTAATCTAAGCACCTACTATATAATTAATGTTGTTTTTGTTGTTGTGGGTAAGATTTTCGAATCTATAAAATAGTAATTTCATATATATTATTAGAATCTTAGATGAGATATTGAGGGAACAGACAGACTATGGTTTCACAAGGAAAATGATCACTTCCAAAGACGTTAGCAACGATAAACCTAGAGCAGTTACTACTAAAACAACCAGGAATAAAGTTTAAATCACAAGGTCGAACCTTGAAGTTCCAGTATTAAGTTAGTGGGAGAATTGTCATTTATAAGAATTAAGTCATAATTAATAACCTCAACAGCATGAGCCTTCATATCCATGTACCCTCATGAAAGTATATAAGAATCCACATCAAAATAAGACAAGGCACTGTTTACCACTAAAAGTAGCACAAGATGGAGGAATAAAATATTAACCTAAAACGTTTGTTTGTTTGGAGTTAAGCACAAAGCTACACAAAGGGTTATCTGTGTTTTCTAGCGTTGTAAGTCAGACATATCGATGCGACACTGGGGGGCAACCTAAGATGAACTATTTTTAATAGCAACAAACCTTCAAAAGAGAGATATCTGAAATACCCACTACAAAATAAGAAATATACAGATGAATTTAAAACAGAATTTACCATGGCTACTATTCAAACGATCTAGGTAGTGAACAGTATAATTACGAATGGAATGCTGAAATGGGGACTTTAACAAAGTTTTAAAAACAACAGTAATATAAGGAGCTTCAGTATCTATATGATATTAGAACTCAGTATCACAAGTTCTCAAACTGTGGAGATTTCATTGTGAAAATTTACGGTGGATAGTTATTGTGAAAGAAATTAAGAGTACTTGCAAATCAAATTTTCTGTGTTTCCAGAGAATCGTAATAAAGATACCTTCAGTAGCTTTGTTGATGACTTTAATTTGGATGGAATTATTGAAAACAGGAAAGCAACAATCAAAGTATTTTTAATGAAGCCTACAAAGCCTAATTTAAGAGAATGTAAGTCAGAAATTTGTGCACCACCAGTTGGCATATTAGCATTTATTCTTTTAATCTGAATTGCAACCTGATTGAAGGCTCCTTTTATAAAGCGCAAGAAACAAAGAAAAACGTTTACAAGAAGGCAAATGTTGCTATGCTTGGAGATGCTTATAATTTCCTGGTCTCCAGACAAAAAAAAATTGTAGTGAGTTTCACCATATTTTACACATCATGAGAATGTAGAAACACTCCCAAACTAATAATATTTTTGTTCAGACATCTGAAAAATCCAAATATCATTATCAATGTAAGCAAACGACAATTTTTTGTCGATTCTGATGTGCCACAATCTAGGATACCTGCTCTGAGACTGAATCGAATGCTCATAGCTGCAACTGAACACAGTGTTAGTGGACGGACAGAAACAATGCCAATCTGTATTCTGGATGTCTAACGAGATGCATTCGTCTTCCAGAAAGGCACAAAACAGTTTGCCTGCAATAGTACTTAGAACCATCAATACGTGGAGCAATATTCCTTTTAGAAATGAGAACTATACTTTATTCTAAGCCATACACCAAAGGTGAGAACTTGAACCCAGATTCAGTGCCGTTTTCAAACAGGAATGTGATGAATATAGTAGTGGTACAGGTATAATGTGGGCAAGAATAAGCATTAGCTAGCATACTGATATTTATATTATGTACAGTGCTATGTATGATTAATGCCACACATCCTACGGTCCCTTGTACTGTCGTATGTTGACACAAGTGGATCTGACTTCAGCCTCATGGATGATACTATTCACTCTCACAATGCTAAACTGGTCGACACATTCTCTAAATAAGAGGTGTTTGATCCTAAGAAGTTGGCTTAAATCCCAAATGAGTGTGTATGGGATGCTCTTGAAGTGTCATATAAAGATGAAAAACCACTTCCAATAAATCTCCATTTATGAGTGTAAGCTGAAAAAGCATTCTTTACATTCAGGTAACATAACACGAGAGATCTTCATTTGCCAGATTTGCTGGAAAATAAACTGCAGGAATGGTTGACATTATTTTTTTACAATGATTTTGCCAGATCTGAAACATTATAAACTCCAAATATCATTTAATTTCTTCGGAAATGTAGGTGGATCTAAAAACAGCACGGGTGAAGGACACAGTAAGTGCACGCCAGTGTTTGATAATCGGACGGATTGTTTGTTTTTGAATTTCGCGCAAAGCTACACGAGGGTTATCTGCGCTAGCCGTCCCTAATTTAGCAGTGTAAGATTAGAGGAAAGGCAGCTAGTCATCACCACCCACCGCAAACTCTTGGGCTACTCTTTTACCAACGAATAGTGGGATTGACCGTCACATTATAACGCCCCCACGGTCGAAAGGGCGAGCATGTTTGGTGGGACGGGGATAATAATCGGATGGAAATAATGTAAAGGTATTTTGAAATTTAGAAGCCTGTTTCATCTGTTCCTGGTTCCAGTATTACGTTTGGCTCCTTGTGTATGTTAGGCGTGTGTTGAAGTAGTTGGAATTTATACGTTACAACAATGCTTTCGCAACCTGCGGGTCGTGGGTTCGAATCCCTGTCACCGAACACACTCGGCCTTTCATCCGTGGTGGCGTTATAATGTGACGGTCAGTCCCACTATTCGTTAGTGAAAAAGTACCCCAAGAGTTGGTGTTGAATAGCTGCCTTCCCGCTAATCTATCACTGCTAAACTAGGGACTGCTAGCGCAGATAGCCCTAGAGTAGCTTTACGTGAAATTAAAAACAAATTAACAAATTTTTTTTTCCGACAGTTATTTCTAACTTGAAGGTTTGAATATTGTATACTCTTAGTTAACTGTCATAATACTCTTTTTTTTATACTTACAACCAGAGACAAACAGTTTATATATATATATTTCATAATTAAATGAAGGGTAATCACGTACGTGAAATAACGTGAATCTGAAACCTAGAGAATCTTGCATACACAATTACAGGATTTATCCTAAGGCGGTATATGCATTGTTAAGCTGACTTATTGAATGCGTGAGGAATAGTGGGCGTGGAGCTAGTAGTTGCTATGCGTTCAAGCAAATCTCAACATTGCGTCTCTAAGCATCCGCCTCCAACAAACAGTGATTTTATCACTTTATTCGCTTTAAAACATGCTTGTAAATACAGTATACTGGTCAAGAATGACTCATTATGGTGATATTGAGAAAGCAATCAGCGTTGGCTTTACACTTTAATACACACACATAATCTTTCATGATGGTTTAAAGTTATGAGTGGCTTACAATGCACGTTGAGTCTCACATAATTATTAGCATTGACTCCTAGATACACGTAACAAATGCTGCCATTACATCTATATCTGCGAAACATAAAATTACCACTGTTGAAAATTATGCTTATTAAGTATGTCGAAATGTAACAGTAACACTCTATCGAAATAACGCTATAACTTACACGTACGTTTATATTTGTTTATTATGTGTTCTATTGAATTTTGTGCAAAACTATACTAGCTATCTGCACTAACCGTCCTTAATTTTGAAATGCTAGATAAGTGGGAGGGGTAGATAGTTTACACCAACCACCGCCAACAATTGGCTACTCTTGTCAGACCGATTTGACTGTAACTCTTATAAAGCACCCACGGCTCCAAAGAGCGGAGAATTTTTTTTTTTGGGGGGGGGGGCAGTAACGGGACGCGTACCACGGAACCTCAAATCTACAGTCTGGGCCGTGCACTGCTTTCCTGCTTCTAGTATATATCATGGGTCTGTGTAGAAGGACTATAAAAACTAAGTTACAAAATAATACGTATTAAAACTATGGCTTTAAAATGTAATTATCAGTAACGTTTAAAATGTTTATAAAACGAGTCAGTAAACAAGAATCAATAATATATGGTTAAAAGCTTTCAACACACATTTATGAACATGGCTCATTGTATGTCGCAAAAAATTGGTCGAGAAATCCGTTGGGCCATAAAGGTTCTACAAAAAGTTTATTCAAACATTTTTTAAACATATATTAAATGACGTACACGGGGAATACTGCGTAAGAACACCACTGAAAACTACGCATGCGTATTTGAAAACATAACTTTGGAAAGGTACAAAATATGAAAACTGTTTAAATACATAGCTACAAAAGCTATGCCGATAAACACAAATCAAACCTCATTATTTAATTTCTGTAGCACACATTGGTTCGTGTTTCAGTGGAACGGTCCTGAAGATATAAAGCTAAACGTTGAGTGTCCAATTAAAGAAAAATAACAGATTTGGTGTTTTAAGGTCGTTTATTTCTAGCATTAAAAACACGCCTGCGTGTAAAACTACAAGTCATATTCGCACCTACGTCACGCGATTTCGACTGAATTGTGTTGTTTTTAAGAGTAATTACTCAGTAAAGATATGCAGATAGCTACAAATATAAGACAGTTAAAACAATTTAAATCTCAGGTCTCATGCCTTCCACAGTTATTACCACTGGTGTAAAAAGAAAATTTTGTTTTTGTATATATTTGTTTGTGTGCGCGTTCGTGCATAATTTCACTTGGTTGCCTATTTGTAAACTGTACATACAGGGATTGATATTAATATGTACACTCTGATTATTCAACTAGAGTTTTCCTTCCTAAAAAAAAATCTTAGTACGAAAGACTATAACAAAGCTTTGCACATTAGTTGCGCTTTTAGATATAGTAATGATATTATTTTACCTATTTGCCAAGGTTTCTAGACACTACTAAACACATTTATCCACCAGATCTCGTTATTGGTGAAAACTCGTTCATTAGAAAGAAAGCCCACTACTAGGATTTAGAAATAATCACTGCTAATAAAATATTCAAGTTCAAAATTTTCAATAAAACACACACTTTTAATTTTTAAGTTATAAACTTTCCATTTCCGAACACAAATCTCTCGAATAACTTGTCCTAGATTGTATATTAGTCAGAGCTTATAATAAAATTGGTTCAACATTACAAAATTACACTTTCCTTCATTAGATACGCATTTTGAACACCAGATGTATTAAAATTTGTGGTCAATTTTACTACCGATTATGGGATTGATGACCTTACAAAATGTCACTAATTTTTCAGAACTATCACATCTACACATTAATTTCTTAGCTAGAATTTGAACGTAATCGGGAAGAACTTTAGTGTGACGACCGCCATTAGTTTTACCTCCTGTACGTTGAAACTCTTATCGAATCAATATGGCCCAATCCTCGATTAAGTTATTATTTCTCATATAAATATTATAATCATCTACAAAAATTGGTGTGGCCCGGCATGGCCAGGTGGTTAGGGAGCTCGACTCGCAATCT
>NW_013665745.1:506546-513790 GCF_000517525.1 Limulus polyphemus
CGGAAATAAACTGCCTCTACAGTGAATTGTACGGGCTTTTTGAATAATGTAGTGAAATTTTACACTTTTTTTTTACAGAAAGATTGTAAACATAGTCATACTTCACAAAATCAGGAAAACAGATATTTATGGAGTGAAAAATCTGAAATCTAAGATAAGAGGACTTGTAGGACTTCGACTTGTTATTGGATTAGAGAAAGAGAATCAATTCAAGACATAACTGGGTGAGAATGGAAAGATGTGAACAATATGAAGTTTCGGTACAACAATGAAATGCTAAAAATATTATTAGATGAATCTGTATTTTGTTCATTATGAAAATAAATCTTGGATAAAAGCGTGAAAATTGTACTTTATTTTTTACAATGTTCTTTTCTTTGGATAAACTGTGGTACTCAGACTGTCGAGTCCGTAAAAAGCTAACAATAAATAATAAAGAAGTGATCAAACTATAATCTCTCACAATGTACTTGATAAGCCTAAATTAACCACGTATACTTAATAAGTATTGCATATACTATGACGAACCTCAATGACGATATAAAACTGAAAATAAGTTTTTGGCAGATGTAAAGTTAACCAGTAACAATGAGATGAAGAACTTGGCTTCTAGTATCCAAGTTGCTTTACATTTTGGGAAGAGTTACGATTGATAAAGTAAAGTTTTGTATACACAAACAGTTATATTTCTGTCTGATACAAACGTTTCTACCACAAAACTATGTACTTAATCTATAAAGATATAACTAACGAAACGGCGTGACAAAGGAGTGTTGGAACTGAGGATATTTCATGAAGTGAAATTTTTAAAAATGACATTCTATGTAACATTATTTGAAACGGCAAATTCACAATTTTTTTCGATCAATGTTCCATTATTCCAAATAAATTCCGAAACTGTTGGACAAAAAATTGTAAAATTAAAGAATTAAACTTCCAACATTTCTACTACTACTTTTGGAATAAAAAATAGAAGTTAAGACTAAACTATTAGTGAAATATAATGAATAATTGAAGTTCTAATTTGATGTCAACTCTCAATACTACTTACGAAAATACAATGAAAAAGATAATATTAAAAAGTGTTTTCAATCTATGATCAAGGCTTAAAGTAACTAGCAGAAATACCAGCCCTCCGGGTAGATATAACTGCTAGTTCCCGTGGAAGGCTATTGGGTCTGCGGCCTTTTCTGAAACTGTCTGAGAGTTCTACAACAATAATGTTTACCATCCATGAGAAAAAATATTTTATTGAAAATTTAGTTTAAAAATGAGCTGTTATCACAGCATTACATCACAGAGTAGTTTTTATTGAAGACTTTCTTTGTAGACGCAGTTATCAATGAAAGTGCCTTGCTTTTATTCTGCAACACTCATGAGATTTTCACTAAAGAAAAGTAAATATTTTTTGATTGTTTTATATTTGAAACTTACTTTTAGTGGGACGGGTGGTTGATGTAATCCACTATATTTAAAGTAACAACCCCATTACCTTTATCCGGTAGGGATTACAATGTTCTTACTAGTTTACAAAGTTGTTATAAAGCTCGAATTTTACAGATAAGCTATATATATCAAGACGAGCCAATAAGCAACCATTGTTTCACACACTGCTTGAAATAATGTACTGAGTCTTCGAAAACATCCCGAAATTCATTAAGTCAAGTTATGATTAATCATTATGCTTAAATTAACTTTGATTAGGTTAATCACTAAACGATTAACGTGATTAATTTGACCCTTACGAAAATAACAAATCAAATATTACCTCTACTAGGGCAAAATGCGATAATGCTTCTGTTACTCGACAGCAGGAATATTAAGAATTTTGTACTTCAGAGATTATTGGTAAAGACAAACTGGAGCAGGAACTATAAAAGTAGTTTGTTTTACTTCATCTACAGAGTGCAGATATGACGCAACGTAGTTGATAAGCCGTGACTGTATGAAAATCATCAATAAAATTATTTTAAAAGTAGGTTGTTTTATGACCTCCGCCACCGAAGGTTATATTTTCACCCCTGTGTGTGTGTGTGTGTGTGTATGTTTTGGTGTTTGTCAGCAAGATTTCTTGAAAACGGCTGAATGGATTTGGACGGAAGTTGGTATACATATGGATTATGATTCAATTTAAAAGTGGTTAATTTTTGGAGGGTCAAAGATCAAGGTCACGAAAAGCAAAAAAAAAAAATCCCTATCACTTAACATGTGGACCGATTTTTGCCTTCGCCACTGAAGATGAACGGAGGTCATGTTTTCACCCCTGTGTGTGAGAATGTTTGTGTGTTTGTCAGCAAGATTTATCGAAAACGGCTGAATGGTTTTGGATGAAAGTTGGTATACACTTGGACTATGACCCAATTTAGAAGTGTTTAGTTTTTGGAGGGTCAATGTCAAAGTTCAAGGTTACGAAAATCCCAAAATCCCTCTCTGTTGATATGGGGACCGATTTTTCACACTATTTTTGCTCTATAACTCAGTCAAAAATGATCGGATTTTGATGAAATTTGGTGGACATATGTAGAATATTATTCCTCATTGTTCTGCGAAAAAGAGAGTCTCAATGACTGCGAGGTTAAACCTAAATAAGCTTAATTTATTCCATAATATGTGATACCCATTAAACGTCTCTAGTACAAAATACACTTTGGGCCAAATGGTGCGATGAAAAAATTACAAACCGATCGACTTATTTAGTAAAAGATATCAGATCTAGCGACGCTTTCAAAATTTGGATGACGGGGGCAAATATTAAAATTTCATATGGTGACGTTACCGGTATTCTAAGTGTCTATAAACAAATGAAGAAATTCACACACAAAACCTTAACACTGCTGTCTGATATGGAGCTTTGGGGGATGACAAAACCATTTCCTTTGATATATTTCTCTTTGAAATTCTTAGTACAACTACACCCACCCCTTACGTATATCTTGACGTCGTCCGTACTTCCCGAACCCTAATTTTTACATAATTTAATATGGTTTAAAAGCTTCCCACGCACGCACGTTACCCTTTTAAAACCGAGTTCATATATCGTGTAACGTTTTAACCATTTAAGCATTAAATAGGATTTAATTAAAGACTGATTTTGCCAGAATTATATTTTCAGTCTAGCAGTAATTAATTTGATTTACATCTTCGATATTTGTTTTTTCTAAAACCCTTTTAAAACCGACATTCGTTTGAAACTATTAATAAAAATACACCTTTTTATTTTCGTTAGTACTTCTGTTTTTCTTTAAAATAGTAACCGATGTTACGTATTAGAATTTCAAATAGTCCAAGCCGAGTTAACTGATAATTTAAATTTAGTAGTTAAATTGTGATTTGGATTTAGTATTTAAATGTATGCCGATATTTTAGTCAATTTACGATATTTGCCAACAAGATTGATACACACCGTTTTCATTTTTAACACAAATACGTTTTAATATACATACAATTTACAATAACAGTTATTACAAATAGTTCTTGCAAAGAAAGATTTATAAACAAAATTTTCACAAACTTCCAAACACTATAAAGTTTTCTTTCTAGTCCGGATCTTCCTTGATATCTTGTCGAGGGTTTACGATGGCCGAGTTAATTACGAGTTGATGTAAGTAAGATTCGACGGGAAGCTAGCTTGTAAATCCACTAATGTTAAACGATTTGTAACGTTCGAAATTTATAAATATTCCTGGTCAAAAATCTTAAGTTTTCCCACTGATAATCGTTATAAAAATCACAGCTGTAGCTTTCGAAGTTTATAGTACACTAATTATAGCGAACTACTAATAGACACACTATTTGGCGCATCGCGTTGGTTGTATTTATAGGCGTGGGAAGGTTTTCTAAAAAATTCAGATTACCTAACAATACTGAGCTATATTTAAACGTTTACGTATATAGATATATTGTTGATTCCTACTCTCGATAATCTTCAACAACTTTGGAGAATAAGCGGGAGTTTCGCAATACATATCTAACATTACAAGCTATGCATGTTTTTAAATATAAACTCAATCTAAACAACGTTCATATTAAAATAGATATATAACAACAAATTCGTTACACCGAGTTTTCAGCACACATAATCAATCAATATGATATTTATTATGATTCGTTTTTTAAAAACATTTGAAATTTTGAGAACATATCACTCTCTTCACAATAGATCGTAAACTTTTGAAGATACATTGCGTTAAACTCCCTTTAATCTTAAAAAGAGGACATATAGTTTCCAAAGATACATGACATCCAATCAGTTATCAAATATTTTTCTGTTTTCAAAAGGAAAATTAACTTCTTATTATACATAGTTATAAACTTGCTATTCAAAGCCCCCTTACTTTTCAAAACAAAAACTAAAACTTGTTACTAAATTCTCTATCAAATTGGTGAATAATATCTATTGAAAAGGTGCCCATTTTTTAGTTTGCCCTCTGTTTTCAATAATAATAGTGTTATTATTTCTAAAGACAGACAACATCCTATATATTACTGGACGGTCTTCTCATTTCGAATTAGACAAGTCTTACTACATAAACAATTGTTTTTTGACATAACTCCGTTTTCAAATGAAAAACTACTCCTACAGATAGGTGGAGTTAAGTTTGTTATTAACGCCTTCCTTTAAATAAAGACTAACTTCTAAAGAAACTTGATGTCCAATTTAATAAGTGACTGCCCCTAAGTATCTTCTAATACTACATAATGTTAAACTTACGAATGAGTACTCTTGTCGTTTTAAATACGTACTGATTGCTATTTTTATGTAACAACTTCAAAAGGTATACCTGGTTGATATTAATTCCACACCTTTTTTACATTTTATAATAAACATCCAATCTGTTACAACTCTTTTTTCCTTTGCACAAAATCTAAGTTAAGTGTTACAAATATAAAGCGTTAACCTTGCTCGATTGCACTTATCTTTCAAAAATCATAGGCAAGATAAATTTGCTTTTGACTGAATTGCCGAATTTCAAAACATAAGTTATTTCCAAACGTAGAAGAAATTTTTTTTTTGGTCTGCGATTTATGAAAAACATATTTCTCTACAAGTATAAAACTACAGTAATACATACATTCAGTTTATTTAGAGCCACATATTTAATCTGATAGATTTCTTGTTAAGTTGGTAAACATAATAAACAATTGTCGTACTTACAGTAATTAATATTATATCCGGTGGTTGGAGCCCTGTGGTTACCTTGCAAGTCCTGGTCCATTTCTATTTCACTGTAGGGCAAAGCCATGTCCTGGCGCTCGGAAGTCTGGGTGGACTGGCGATTCTAGTAATGTACGATACTACATGAGCTCATGAAAAATGTATCTAGAAGCAGTTGTTGTTTGCTGCTGGCGTAGTGACGTTTAATAAGCCACCTCAAAACTTTGTCTGAATAAAACTCACTTAAATAATGCCCACTACCCCTCTACTATTTGTAATGAAAGTAAATACCCTTTATAATTAGATACAAAGCTTTGTGATGTTTTGAAAATAATATAAAGTGAAAAACGCTACAATTACTGCATTTAATTCAACGGTAAACACGGTCGATTAGAAAGGTATGGTTGAAATGGTTTTTGTAATTAGCAGAAATGACTATAAACAACCAGTTAAGCTGGCTTTAATTTCCGAAACAGCGATGACAACGAGTTTCGTACCAGTTGCAACCTACTTTCAACAAACAGTTATAATAACATGAGTTACAACTCTCGTGCCTTATATTAAGAGCGTGCATGCCAAATGTCTGAGTAAATGTGCAGGAAACTGACAGTGGATATCTACGCTTGGTACTACTTGATAACCGCTTAAAAACCCAGAACTGCTCGTATAGCCCTAAGACTTTCACCAGTATTATACCAGACATCGATCTAATGTGACAGCAAAATCAAATCAATTATGACTTTCAAAGCTTTGCGAACAAAATGACGTTATAAGCAGCATGTTCATGTAGATTATATAAATGAACTTTATCTACATATTGTTGAGTCGGTTTTTGTACCACCATCACGTAAGAACGTTTATAGTCGGTTGTAAAATTGAAATTGATTTTGTGTTAATAAACAACATTGTGGTTTGTTCACAGAAAAACTGGCTTAACAATATACTTGTCTGTTTTATAAGTCTGTATGATAATATATTCTAAAACAATCACTCGTAAATGTAAATATTTATAGATTTATTTTAAATAGGCTGAAATCGATTTAAACAGTGTTGTAAATTTTTGCTGACTTACAATCTTATTTTATAATGTATATGTCCAAAACTCGGATCTCGAAAACTCCCTCCCCGATCATCACCAATTATAACTGGGTAACATTTTTATAACTAGGCAGTATTTTTATAGCTGAGCAATAAATAAAACAATTGAAATTTCCACAAAAATGATATGTTTCAGATTTAACCAATAAAAATTACAAAAAAGGCATGCTCGCCCTTTCAGCCGTGGAGGGCCTTATAATGTGACGGTCAATCCCACTATTCGTTGGTAAAAGAGTAGCCCAAGAGTTGGCGGTGGGTGGTGATGACTAGCTTGCACTGCTAAATTAGGGACGGCTAGCGCAGAGAGCCCTCGTGTAGCTTTATGCGAAATTCAAAACAAACAATACATCAACCAAGTGGAAGTTATTCTGAGTGATACTAATAAGTATATAAAAAGTGGGAGTTATCTCACAGTAACCAGAGAAGCCAAACTAAGCGATACCTTTTAAAGCTAAAAAAAAGATGGCGTCACAACAGAATACATGTTCCAAAATATCATACCAACGGGTTCACTGGCTAAGGTTTTTATATGGACTCCCTAAGGTTCACAAAAAGGCTTATCCAATTGGATCAACCAGTTGTTTCTAGTGTAGGCACCGGTAATTGCCAATATTTTAACTATTGCCAATATTTTAAACACTATTTTTTTGAAAGAGTTTCTACAGAATGAATATTTTGACAAGGATAATTCTGAATATGTCGATACTTAAAACAGACACGTATCAATGATGACGTTTCATTGTGCAAGGCCCAATTTTGTATTGTTTTTGTTTGTTTGTCTTTGAATTTCGCGCAAAGCTACACGAGGGCTATCTGCGCTAGCCGTCCCTAATTTAGCAGTGTAAGACTAGAGGGAAGGCAGCTAGTCATCATCACCCACCGCCAACTCTTGGGCTACTCTTTTACCAACGAATAGTGGGATTGACCGTCACATTATAACGCCCCCACGGCTGAAAGGGCAAGCATGTTTGGTGGGACGGGGATTCGAACC
>NW_013665745.1:514773-515645 GCF_000517525.1 Limulus polyphemus
TAAAACAATAAAGAAAAACTTAAAAAATATTTGTTTTTCTTTAGTAAAAATCTCATGAGTGTTGCAACAAAAAAGCAAGGCACTTTCATTGATAACTACGTCTACAAAGAAATACTTCAATAAAATCCACTCTTTTAAAACTAAAATCTCAATAAAAAAATTTTTCTCATGGATGGTGAACATCATTGAATGTCAAGTACGAATACATTGTTGTAAGACAATTCCATAAAAGGCCGCAGGCTCAATAGCTTTTCCGCAGGAACTAGCAGTTATACCTACCCGGAGGGGCGCGTATTTCTGCTAGTAATAATAATAATATTTCTTTCATCGTTCTTAGTTAGCGCTGGTGAAGTTATTAGTAAAGCTTTCAAAATGTACAAGAAACTTTAGGCACATCATTACTAAAAGCAAAATTTATCATTAAAGATAAGTAAAAAGATATACGAAGAAAGAAACGGCCAATTATTTCTTGTATGTTACACTAACATTTCTATTGCAAAAGCAAAGCAAAGCAAAAAAAAAAAAAATCTGTTTTTACAAAGAAACTTGCAGTATTAAATACAATAAATTTTATTATTGAGGTACAAGTGGAGCCAGATCTCAAAGCGACAGTTGAAATGTTAGTATATATATATTACTGGATTAATGAAGCATATTATGATAATATAATAATAAGTTGGCAAACAACGATTTATAAGTATAATGAAGTGATTTATTTTTTTGGGGAGCATACTACGTGTTTCGACAGAACATTATTCTGTCTTCTTCGTGTCCACACAAGTAGTATCGCCCCTCCCCCCAAATAAATCACTTCATTATAATCATAAATAATATTCAACGTTAAACTGATATACAATTAAAACATTCTATTT
>NW_013665745.1:515655-525187 GCF_000517525.1 Limulus polyphemus
GCCTTCAAAAAGTTGACGACTCTACATGAGGGTGACTATGGTCGTCAACTTTTTGAAGGCCATAGATAGGCCTAAATAAAATGTTTTTAATTGTGTACCAGTTTAACGTTGAATATTATTTATGATTTTAACTTTATACACACAAGTGCCAAAATACAATAATCACTTCATTATGTTTATAAATCGTTGTTTGCCAACTTATTATAAGTTATCCATGAACTTGTTTAACTTAAAAATAACTTCTGGTTAACTTATATGAATCAAATAATAATTACAAGTATAAATAAATGTAATTTCATATTTATTTTCCTGTTTTAGGAAGGTCCTATAGGCAACAATGTCATCAATATACTTAATATGCTGTCTGGTCACTTTATCAGAACCTCTCCTACCTGATATTAGGTCGGAACACATCTTGTTACGTCATAGCATAGACTTAGCATGTTATAGATTCTAGACGACGCTTTAAGATGTCTTATTCTATTACAGACTAATCGTCGAGAAGCATGATGATTGGTAACTAGTTTACATACGAGGAAGGTCGGTGTAGGATTATCTTGGAGAATGCTATGTACGAGTTCATTGGAAAGATGCTCATTCAGATTAAGATATGTTACTTGTATTAGTCAGTGTTAAGATATGTTACTTGTATTAGTCAGTGTTAACATATGTTACTTGTATTATTCAGTGAAGGTGATTGATCATTATTGTGATCTGCGCATTATTCAAATTGAGACCTGGTAATTGTGTCGGTCAGGAAAGGTGACTAAGGTCATGACTCTGCTCCACGTACCGTTCAGATTGAGATCTTGTAAATTACTAAATGTGCTGGTCAAAGAAAGTAACTGAAGTCATTATTGTGCTCTACGTATCACTTAGATTGAGGTAAGATAATCGTGTTGGTCAAGGAAGGTGGTCATTATTATACTCTACTTAACAGTCAGATTCAGATTTTGTAATTATCTTAGTCAAGGAAAATGATTGAAGTCATTAATTTACTCGACTTATCATTCGGATAGTAATTGTGCTGGTCAATTAAGATGTCTAAAGTCATTATTGTCCTCTACCTATCATTCAGATTCAGATTTTGTAATTATCTTAGTCAAGGAAAATGATTGAAGTCATTAATTTACTCGACTTATCATTCGGATAGTAATTGTGCTGGTCAATTAAGATGTCAAAAGTCATTATTGTCCTCTACCTATCATTCAGACTGAGATTTTGTAATTGCATTAATTAAGAAAGGTGACTTAAGTTATACTGTGCTCTACGTATCAAGTTCGGACATTAAAAGTATGGTGAATCGTAGCATTGTCGATCAGAGATGAACTTCAGCATTGTGAAGTAAATAGAGGGTTCATTTGCATAGTCACAATAAAGTGACTAGCTAGTGGCAGGACATCCAACGCCCTTACTTTCCTATTTACGTGCGGTCCTTTAATTTTACTCTGCTATTCCTGTTTGTTTTTTGTGTTTTTTTTCGCGAAAAGGATATTGCCACGTTTGTTCTATGTTTCTCTGCAACATGTAAGTGTTTATTTTCATCTTTATAGTTCTTGCCTATTATAGTGACAAAGCGAAAGAAGCTAGTGACTGGCGATGTCAACTTGAAACGTAGAAAAAAAAGAAAGATGTGTAATGATGAGATATTACGGAGTTAATTTTTTCCCGGGGAAGAAATCCGAGGGGAAACATTCCGTGTTCCGTTTACTTACTATACAAGACGAGATAAAGCATTCGTGGCAATTTACATGAAGTTCTTAAACCAAGGAAAAACTGAGCTACCGAAATATAAATTATGTGTCAAAATGGACATATTTTAGTTCCAGCCCTTACCACACCGAGCTAAAATATTTTGTGGAAGTTATCATTAAGAAGATGCCACATGATGAACCTAAATGCTGTAGTAATCAGAGTTTTTACCGTGAATAGTAGTCAGCAACAGAAGTTATGAATGAACAGCTAATGGTTGAGTATTCTATATTAAGGTAAAATTGTATAACAACCAAAAAATGCCCAATGTTCAAGGAAACTATAAAAAGTGAAATAACTTATCAAGAAACGTATATACGTAAATAGCTGAATCGAGACATAAGTATTACTGAGAATTTTCTATGTAAATTTGTCCCCACTGATGAATAATATATGTTTGAATACTTTCAGGCGTGCTATAGGCTTAGCATAAACAATGCCACATTGGTTAACATTTCAAGCAGCTTGCTTCAGTCACATGGACAATCAAGGGAAATTGGTTAACATTTTAAGCAGCTTGCTTCAGTCACATGGACAATCAAGGGAAATTGGTTAACATTTCAAGCAGCTTGCTTCAGTCACATGGACAATCAAGGGAAATTGTTTAACATTTTAAGCAGCTTGCTTCAGTCACATGGACGATCAAGGGAAATTGGTTAACATTTTAAGCAGCTTGCTTCAGTCACATAGACAATCAAGGGAAATTGGTTAACATTTCAAGCAGCTTGCTTCAGTCACATGGACAATCAAGGAAACAAAACTGATAATTGGCGGATTGCTAACAAATATTCTCAGTTTATAGGATATTACAAGAAGCCATCAACCGATGGACTGAATGCCCATGGCAGTGGATCTGAACGCAAAACTTGTACCATAGTCGTTTGAGAATGTAATTCAACCAAATAAAGATGTTTCTACTATTCGTTATTTGTCTGTTTTAATGATTCAAAATTCTACCTTGCAAAATAAAAAACTTTTCTACCACTCAGTTGGATTTACACCCAGATTAATCTTTCTTTATCAAACATTTATTGACATGATAGTTAATAAGTTTCTTATCAGACAGTTACTAACATGATAGTTGATAAGTTTATTATCAGACAGTTACTAACATGATAGTTAATAAGTTTCTTATCAGACAGTTACTAACATGATAGTTGATAAGTTTCTTATCAGACAGTTACTAACATGATAGTTAATAAGTTTCTTATCAGACAGTTACTAACATGATAGTTGATAAGTTTTATCAGACAGTTACTAACATGATAGTTGATAAGTTTCTTATCAGACAGCTACTAACATGATAGTTGATAAGTTTCCCTTCTGTCAACAAAGTCAAAGCAAACTTTCATGCTCTGAATAAGATTTTCTTAAGGTCTTACTAGAGAGTTGTAAAAAAACAGCTGACAAAAAATGTAAAATTGTTAAAGAAACATCTTTAGTGTATTTATGTTTCTTCTGAACAGTAGCTTCCATGTTCTAAGTCTCTTCAAGTCACATGAGTCTCTGATGTACAATTTGCACGTACATTCTGAACTCATTCGGACTCTCACGAAAATACCTGAAGTCTGATGTAGTTGCAGGTAATAGAAGTGGTGGATTAAAATAAAGTAGAGCATAAATAATGATATATTAATATCTCATTGGATAAGGTTGACGTGGAAGAGCCAACCAGAAAAGATCTTTTTCAAAAATTAAAAGAAGAGTTCAACGAGGTCGTGAAAATGGAGGAATTATATCAAGTCACTATAGATGATCTTGTCAGTTACTTTCAAACCTTCTGATTTACTTGTCCTGTTTACATTCCAGAAGAAAGTTATGAGGTGCTCTGTAATTCACAGATCTGCAGTTAAGTGATCCCAACTCAAAGTATTTGGTCTTTGGTAGATGAGTAGTTAATTTCACAGGAAGATGATGTTACACGGGATTGGTACATCAAAAATAAAGATGACGTGGTTACGGTATTCCATAAGAGAAATTTCCGAACAAATTTTTATATTAAAAAATACAAGTGATAAACCAAAGTATGTCATCATACCAAAACTATTCAAATGTTTGTATATTACACATAAAGTCCAGATGTTGTACGATCTCTCTCGGCGAATAAAGAACTTTTATTAAAGAACGCGTGTCTTGTGTCAACTTACAAGTGTATGAGAATAAAGAAATGATTCGTACATCTGAAGAGAAGATCTAAGAGATACTAGTACTGTTGGAGTCAAATAAAGGTTTGAAAAGGAGAAGAAACACGAAAAAAAGATAAAGTGGGAAAAAACAGCAAAAGTTTATAAAAAAAATGGTAACACCCAAACACTGACCAAGAGATAGATCATTCGTTGGTAAAGAAAAAGAACTGAAAAATGAATAGTGTAAAGTTGAATTCAATTATCAGTTAAAGGAGACTATATCTAACAGAGATTTTGATGAAATTAGAATTGCACAGAGATTATTAAATGTTGCCAAAATTAGAATTCTGAAAGCGACAAAAGAAATGGAAGCTCTTTTTGTTTAGAAAGAAAAAACGTCTTAAAGGAAGGAAAAGGAAGCTGTTGGGTGAATATTCTAAAGACATTGAAAACCATGCTAAAATCAACTGTGCTAAACCTTAAAAGTCAACTGTAAATGATATGTCGAAAAAAAAGAAGCTTCCCGAAGATTACGTCCATACTATTATTGAATTGCTTTATTTTCCCAATAGAACAGTTTTTGTGCACTAATCACTTTAGGATTTATAACTTTAGCGTTTGCATTATCTTAGATATCTCACAAGATACTTAGACAGTAAATATATCTTAACCCATTTATTGTCACTGAAGCTAGTTTTGTTTTCTCTGAGTGTTTTACTTGAAGGAACAAAGCTCTACATTTTATCACATAACACACAGTGTATTTGTATTTTTACTTTAAGGCGTATCCAAAACAACCTCAGTTAATAAGGATATTATGATATAATCATACAAACACTGCTGAGAATTACGTCGTAAAAGAATACAAAAACGACGACTAAAATTAAGTCGTAGTATCCCCACTACTTTTTAAAGTCCCCTCTCTACTTTTATCTGATCAAGTTCCCGGGACACCTAATGTATTTTTTTTGAAATTTTGTTCATGAAAATATGGGAAGGGAAAGAGAAAGGTAAGACAAAAATGAATAAGAAATTGAAGTAGACATAAAACCAATTATACATTTTTTATAAAAAAATCAACGCGTGTATAACACAACTGTGAAATAAATGAAATACAACTTTTCATAACATAGAATTCAATCCATCTGAGTGCTAATTTTTTAAAAAGCGATTATGACTATTGTTGGTGATTAAATGATAACATTACTTTAAAGTTTGAAAAATATAACTATTACTAAAATGTATAAGTTGAATGGAAATAATACAATCAAATGATCGCAAACTCATCTTGAGACAATAGTTTCAAGAAAAATCACCATGGTCAGTTCTGCTTTTTAAATTCCTGACCACATATTGACAATTGTTTTTTCCCGAAAGCTAAGAAAAGCTGAGTTAAATTTACACTTATTACTTATAACTCTTATGAAAATCTGAATTTCAAAATAATGTATAATTCAAGAATAATTATTCAGGAAACATTTACGTTTTTTACTTTGTATGTAATCTATTTTGTAGACGTGAGTTATTTCGATAACTTAGGCCTTCTTTTTTGTTACATTTTCAACCAACAGAAGTAACTCAGGTTGACGTACAATGCCGGAAATGCCAGGGTTCGTTAATTATCAGCAACCGTCTTTTTATGAAATCTAAACACATGCAAGTCAACGTGTAGTTCAAACAAAATTAATTTAAAATTAACGTGGTTTTGTTTTCATGAAATCTTACCAGTAAACAATATTTGCTACAAGTTTGATACAACTATATAGTTTCAATTCCTTAACAGAAAGTGTTTAAGATTTTTTATCATAACTACATTGTTATAAATTGAATATATATATATATACAACACTAAATCTAAGAGTGACACGACCAACCCATGTAAAATATTTTTTATTTGAATCCTGCAGCACTTAGTTGACATTTAAGTGATATTTTACAGCATTTTTTTTTAAATAGCTAAGCTTATATTCAGCATGCTCAAAATCTGGCAGAGAAAACAGGGGTAGAAATTTGCAAGCTATTTTTTTTTATTTTCTTTTTTCAACTTTAAACCTTCCCCTACACTACAAAGTTTTGCATGATAAGCAACAATACAAATACTCCTTTGTCGTTCCTTTAACAATACAATGTTGTCTGTAAAATTAAGTAATTTCTTTCATTCAAATTTGGCAAAGAAAATATCTAACCAAGAACTCGAAATCTTCTTTACGTCTTCAGATATGGACGTGTTAGTATTTCGAATAAATACCAGATCAAATCACACTAGAGAGATATTTATTTACCAAACTTAAGATTTGCTTTTAACAACGTGTTAACACCTTAGATAAATATCAGATCAAAATCACACTGCAGAGGTATTTATTTACCGAACCTAACATTACTGTTTTTAACAGTGTATTTATAACAACGTGTTAGTACATTAGATAAATACCAGATCAAAATCACACTGCAGAGGCGTTTATTTATCAAACCTAATATTAAGGTTTTTAACAGTGTATTTTGAATTTTAGAACCGATACTGGAATTGTTAATTCTGAATTTAAATACAGAAAAGAAAAAGTTAGATTAATGCCGTTCTTTAAAAGTTAGTAAGTGTAAAATTAAAAATATATAGTAACCTATCTGGCCTCAAGAGTTTACTCTATCGCTACCACCTTAAATGCTATGATAAATTACTGGGATTATAATAATATAATAGAAATATATATTTGGGAAGTTACTTTTTTTTTAGTCCTGAAGCCGCTGAGAAGTTACATCAGGTGTACATAAATACTGCTAAAGTTAACTCAGATGCTTAAGCTTTTTTGTACTAAGAAATGTCCTTGTAATCTAGTAGTACTTCTGATGAAAGAAAGCTTCATTTGTTGATAAAGGGGTCTTAATTTAAGTTGGTTTACGGTAATCTAGTACATCATTTATTAAAACTTCTTGAAATCATAGCTAAACCATACATCAGATTTTGGTTTTCGCTTATATTAAGTGTTACTATAATATGTCCTGAACAAAGAAAAAATCGACTTCGTTCAATAAATATCGAGTTGACTGTTCTTGGTCAATTCACTGGTTTATACAGGTTTTTCTCATAGTCATCGTTTTACAAGCTCTGATAAACAATATGGATCAAAACATTTTTCTAATCACCATGACTACATGTGAAGCTCTAACACAGCACAAAATATTCTTGATCGCTTCTACTTTAAAAGCTCTGACATATGACTAGAATCTACAGTACTTTGCTTATCATAACTTTTGTAGGTTTCTGGATTTAAATGGATTTTTCTCTTCATCTCAATATCAAACCTCTGAAGAGGCAAACGTTATACGTTCATGGTCAATAAATGTTTTACATGCAAAGTCGTGTCTTAATGTTATAATCATTTTTATGAAAATATCTTAAAACTAAGAATAATAAATTAGACAATGACATTGAATAAATTAAGGTAAATTTAGGGAAATATATATGAAAATGGTCTACATGAAATTAGACAATGACATTGAATAAATTAAGGTAAATTTAGGGAAATATATATGAAAATGGTCTACATGAAATTAGACAATGACATTGAATAAATTAAGGTAAATTTATAGAAATATATAGGAAAATGGTCCTACAGTTTCTGTTCCTCCTTGGCTGGCTATAGGAAAACAAAACCAAAAGAATTCTTCTCAATAACACAGCAACAGATCAAACACAATCTTTAAACACATTATTATATATTTCGACGAAAATAATGGAAGTTTAGTAAATTGAAAGTTTATTGAACATAATTTATAGTTTCCTAAGCAAAGTTAGTTTATGTCATAATATATATATATAACATGAAAAAAATCATCCAGCAAAAGTTTTCAACAGAGTGATTTTAAATTTGGCTCATAAGATTTATATAAAAGACTCATGAATAATTTACTTTAAAATATACGGTATGCTTGGAAATAAATTTTCCTTTTGCTTTTGGTGCTTGATTCATATAAAAAAGGCACTTTACAAAAAAGGTGTACGATAATATATTTGGACCCAACAGCACTCTAGCTGTCAACTTAAAAAGGTGATTAATGAAAGAGCTTGTCGAATATTCACAATCACTGATTATATAAACCGTCATATTGGCGCCGCCACAAGAAATACACTGGATCATTTTTTTTAAAATCCGTTTTAAGGAGTTGATGTGAAACGTGTGTGAAATAAATTGTTTTGAAACTAAAATTCTGTTCGCTTGAACAAATGACTTTTGTTCGTTGCATCTTAGATGCTACCAATAAAATTTAGATCGTATGTTTACAGTTTTACAATTTACAGAGTTTGAACTTGTATTTACTTATCCATATATATATAACATTATAAGTGCATAACGTTTTGTATTTATACATTTAGCACTGACTGTTTAAAATCTAGAGATTATACTACTTTGAATATACACATTTAATACTCAAAACTTACAATCACCGAAATATGTTATACACATTCATCAATAATCAATAAATGTATATCACTCCCCTTCCTTTTTCCTATAAGTTCGTGAACTTTGACCTGAAATAACATATGATTGAAGGATAACTCATGCATGTTTTAAATATTTCATATCTTTAATTAACAAAACGTATTTTAAATATTAAAAAGTGTTTTCTAACAGAAACATTTTTATTATTTGATCTCACGTCACGCCATTCGTTATTCTTCGTCTATTACGAAATTATTAAGACTTGACACTCCACAAGTGCTCTAACGAAGAACTATACCAGAGGTAGGAGTCGCAAGATTTCAGTATGCACATTTTCTGTCAAAAATGATTCAAACTAAGTTACTAAAAATATCATATATTGGTAAGTGGATACGCATATATTATTAGTAAGATTGGCTAATACAACATTCAACTTCTAGGAAGAAAATATGGCGACTGAAACAAAACTGGAACCTATACAACAGAAACGAAACTCATTTCTGGTGTGATAGCTGTTTAATGTTCATATATATATATATATGAGTCAAGCGAAAAATCTTTCAACGTTCTTCTATACGCATGCGTTAGTCGTCAAAGCTGACGAAACAGGTAAATATCATATTCTGTCTGAGAAAATACGCAGTTTAAACAAGCTACTATAAATCAACGTTCCTTTACCCAGACTTAAAAATTACCGATATTAATATTACTGTATCTAGGAAACTAACTGTATCTCAGTAAAATATATTGACATATTTTAAAATGTCATATGTTCAAAGTATCATTATAAATTCCACAGCGCCTAAGCGAGTGCAAAACGACACCGTTTACACACACACTCGTCGGAATATTACATATCGATTAAAGACATTCGCATAGTACAATATTTCAGTTTTACAAATATTTTAAGACCAACTACACTTAAGCAAAATAATTTATTCATGATGACGAGGAACCCACTTGAAATAAATAAATATATATATAGTAGAGACGGCGGATACAGGCATTAAAAACTTTTATTTAAAACACAAAACAACTAATAACGTTTCGACCTTCTTAGGTCATCATCAGGCTAGATCAGTGGTTCCCAACCTTTGCTCCACCAAGGACCCCATTATAATTTTTTCCCCCGCGGACCCCATGTTTTTGAAAGATTCCGCCTACCCATCAAACTGTTTTTATTAACTAATAATTAACTCGTTCTCCCCCTTTTCA
>NW_013665745.1:526100-531798 GCF_000517525.1 Limulus polyphemus
AAAACATCAGTATTAAAAACTTACTTGTTTAATGAGATGATATTACCTACGCGGACCCCCAGGTTGGGAACCACTGGGCTAGATAATGACAATAGTTTAAATCTAGAATACAAACTGTAGTGTTAGAAAATACAGTAACTTCCGTATGCAGTAGGCTATTGTAACACTAACTTTATAAATCGTTTAATATTTTTAGTTTTTACGTAAAAGTTTCTTTCGTGCCAATTATATACGATATTCTTTTGTAAACGCCGCCATCTCCCGGAAAAGGTTTAATTATATGCTTTTTAAGTTTTGTTCTTTCAATAGTTTACATATCAACTTTTGTTAGATCGTTTTGTCGTATTGTATAAGTGCAGCAAGGGGTTCTACTTCAGTAAATGATGGGATAAAATCAAAGCTATTAAAAAGAAAAGTTTTGACTGAAATAGTGAGCAAGTTTCTTCAACATGAGTTGTAAACGGTCGAATTATATAATAACAAGCAAATGTACCCGTCCCCAGTGACGGGAAAGTCTAGGCTAATCTATCAATTTAATTTACTTCACGGACTTTAAAAAGTTAATTATTTGTTTGTTTGTTTTGAATTTCGCGCAAAGCGTCCCTAATTTAACAGTGAAAGACTAGAGAGAAGGAAGCTAGTCATCACCACCCACCGCCAACTCTTGGGCTACTCTTTTACCAACGAATAGTGGGATTGTCCGTCATATAATAACACCCCACGGATGAAAGGGCAAGGTTAAGTGTATTGCAATTCTGGTTTCATTCAGAGCCATAGCTATTTATATCATCCACTGCGAATAGTAACTGTTAAGCATTTCAGTCATGCTAAGAGCCACTCAACAATAACATACTGTAAGTCTACATTTGTATTCTTTAAGTTACATCACATTTTGAAATGTGAACGATAGTGTGAATAATTCCTAACAATTTACTGTAGAATATCTTGCTTGCGAAATAAACGTTAGCATAAACATTATTCATGCCTGTTCTCCCGTCATTTCAAAAGTGAATGCTGAGCTTTGCCTGCGTGCGCAACTTTTCAAACTGGAGACAGACGAACACTCGGACAGACACCACAGTTAGCAATCTGTATAAGATAGTTGACGCTAAACAATCTCAGACTTCGCTTAAAAACGTTGAATGTAGTTTAATATTAATTCAATTAGGATTGTGTAAATAAGTTCATCCTTCTCTGGTCGGTCTTTATCGGGTCAGTGTAACTGATCTGTGGCAGAATTTAATGTAAGCGAGACTATGGAGTTGAGCAGTATACAATAGCAAAACTTGTAAACATGTCAATTCATAACAAATATCACTTCCAAGTTAGTGCAAGTAATGAAACTGATTACTATATACTAGATAGATACATTTTAGATTTTTTAAACAAAGAAACATGATAATTTCCGTTTTCAAATAATTTGAAGCTCTGACATATCAACACAACAAAGTGTCCTACAGTCCATTTGTGATTCTTTGCAAAATTGAAGGGATGATAAAAAAGAATGATAATGCATATATTGGTCTTGTTATGATGTAAGCATAATTCTGTTAATACAATAAGCATGACATAGTATTTAAATAAATCTGAAAAACGGGTATCAATTATGTTAGGATAAACATAAAAATATACTTAAATTAGTAAGTATGTTATTATTCCAATATCAGATAATGTAAATGGCCTCAGCCTACAATATATATATATATATACGATATACTCCTGAATACACCTTAAAATGTTCACATGTAAAATGAAATAATGCTGATTTACATAAAAGAATGTAACAACTTTTAAAATTCAAACACCATTCTTATTTAAGAAGAAATTTAAAGTTACTAAAGTTTTAGGCTGTAAAGCAAAAGCAGTAAACAAACTTGTCTTTCTGAGCTTTAAGACTCCCCATAGTGGCACAGCGGCATGTCTGCGGACTTATACTGTTAGAAACCGGGTTTCGATACCCGTGGTGGGCAGAGCACAGATAGCCCATTGTGTAGCTTTGTGCTTAATAATGAACAATAACAACGATTGAGCTTTAAGGTCAAAGTTCATTGTCACCTAAATTCCGTTAGTCGTCAGTTGGATTAAGTTTAATTCGTAATCTTTAGTGAACATATCATGTTTTTCTCGC
This sequence comes from Limulus polyphemus, assembly GCF_000517525.1. NCBI lineage: Eukaryota > Metazoa > Arthropoda > Merostomata > Xiphosura > Limulidae > Limulus > Limulus polyphemus. The sequence goes on from NW_013665745.1 coordinate 528,229, forward strand.
AAAACATCTTTTATGTTAATAAAATCAGTACATTAAATGCGACATAGAAATAAAAGCGACGTGCACTAAATCGGTATTTACCGTTAAGCAAGTTAACTAGGTTAAAATTAGTTAACTTGCTTAACGAACGTAATGAACTTACATACTGAACGTAAATATTTTGTTGTCCGACATAAACTCTGAGCTTAAGGGAAAACATGTGAAAACATAAATAACGGTTGCACAAAATAACTATGTTACTATAATGCACATGCTTGAAGTGTAAAGACTTTATTCGTTGATTTTTAATGAAGTTGTGTTCTGCCAGATGGATATGTAAGTACATTCCGCACGAATATAACTGTCATATCTACGTAAATTAGCAATGTACACAAGTTGTACTGAACTCATTAATATCAGTTTAAACTAGATAATAAGTGAGTGTTTCGATGACGAGGAACCCACTTCGAGACTAATAATGGTTGGAGATGGCTTGTACCTGATGATGACAAAACCTTGTAGAAACGTTGTACATTTGTTGTTATGTTATATTAAAGTTCTTCTTCATTACCCATTCAAACCGTCTCCAACCATTATAAGTGAGTGTTTGATTGATCGAGTAGGTGAACGGAAAGTAATATTTACGTTACAGTTTGTTTGTTTTTTGAATTTCTCGCAAAGCTACACAGGAGCTATCTGCGCTAGCCGTCCCTAAGTTAGAAGTGTAAGACTAGAGAGAAGGCAGCTAGTCATCACCACCCACCGCCAACTCTTGGGCTACTCTTTTACCAACGAATAGTGTGATTGACCGTCACATTATAACGCCCCCACGGCTGAAAGGGCGAGCATGTTCGGTGTGACGGGGATTCGAACCCGCGACCCTAAGATTGCGAGTCCAGTGCTTTAACCACCTGGCCATGCCAGGCCATTACGTTACAGAAGAGGACACTACTATACTGTGAAATAATATGAAAAGGTAGAGTTTGGCCTCTTTATAAAACAAATAATCTCGTTTGGATGACACAAAACATATGTCCAATCTATTATAATAATACTTAGTTTTGTCTATCCTGAAAATGCGCGCGCATCTTACTATCTAAATGCACATGTGCGCACTTAATTTCAACGGATGTGAACAAAGGGTGAATGTAAATATATTTTAGTAGACATTAAAAACAACACATTAAAAGCTTATCAAAAGTTTTTTTAAAAAAGGTCTAACGTTAGGTCTGAGAATAACATTATAAGTTTATTTAATGATAAGCTCCCAGTGGCACAGCAGTATGTCTGCAGACTTACAAAGCCAGCGACCGGGTTTCGATACCCGTAGTGGATAGAGCGCAGATAACCCATTCTGTAGCTTTGTGTTTAACAAACAAAATTTAATGATGATATTACGTAGGGTAAAGTTTAGCATTAATTAAAATAAAACAAAAAGTGTACTCGAATTACTCTTTAGCGAAGCCCCACAGCGGTACTGTAGCAACCTTTCATAGTTGTATTTCACTGTAGCAACCTTTCATAGTTGTATTTCACTGTAGCAACCTTTCATAGTTGTATTTTACTGTAGCAACCTGTCATAGTTGTATTTCACTGTAGCAACCTTTCATAGTTGTATTTCACTTTAGCAACCTTTCATAGTTGTATTTCACTGTAGCAACCTGTCATGAAATACAACAATGAAAGGTTATCACAGTGAAATACAACTACTATAGCAACCTTTCATAGTTGTATTTCACTGTGATAACCTTTCATAGTTGTATTTCACTGTAGTAACCTTTCATAGTTGTATTTCACAGTGAAATACAACAATGAAAGGTTGCTACAGTGAAATACAACTATGAAAGGCTACTACAGTGAAATACAACAATGAAAGGTTATCACAATGAAATACAACAATGAAAGGTTATCACAGCAACAACCTTTCATAGTTGTCTTTCACTGTAGCAACCTGTCATAGTTGTATTTCACTGTGATAACCTTTCATTGTTGTATTTCATTGTGATAACCTTTCATTGTTGTATTTCACTATAGTAGCCTTTCATAGTTGTATTTCACTGTAGCAACCTTTCATAGTTGTATTTCACTATGATAACCTTTCATAGTTGTATTTCACTGTAGCAACCTTTCATAGTTGTATTTCACTGTAGTAGCCTTTTATAGTTGTATTTCATTGTGATAACCTTTCATTGTTGTATTTCACTGTAGTAGCCTTTCATAGTTGTATTTCACTGTAGCAACCTTTCATAGTTGTATTTCACTGTGATAACCTTTCATTGTTGTATTTCACTGTGATAATCTTTCATTGTTGTATTTCACTGTAGCAACCTTTCATAGTTGTATTTCACTGCAGTAATCTTTCACTGCTGTATTTCATTGTAACAGCTTTTCATTGTTGTATTTCATTGTAGCAACCTTTCATAGTTGTATTTCACTGTAGCAACCTTCCATAGTTGTATTTCATTGTAACAGCTTTTCATTGTTGTATTCCATTGTAACAGCTTTTCGTTGTTGTATTTCATTGTAACAGCTTTTCATTGTTGTATTTCGTTGTAGCTGTCTTTCGTCGTAGCAGTCTTTCATAGTTGTGTTTCATCGTAGTATCCTTTCATAGTTGTATTTCGTTGTAGCAGTTTTTTCATTTCTGTATTTCATTGTTTCAGTCTTTCATAGTTGTATTTCATTGTAGTAGTTTTTCCTCGAACAGTTCAAGCGTGAAATTCACGATTTCATCGAAAATGATGAAAAAAATAAATATTTTGGGAAAAAACATGAATGCATTAGATTTTCACTGCTAGTTGTGAGAGCGTGGGTAACGAGAGAAGTTCGCGAAAATTAACAAGTATGTACGGATAATCGTCATCTTACACGAGCCCTTATGTGCGTGTGTTAACATTCATAAGCCAGAGTCGGCTGGTTCGATTATCGTAATGTTTGGTATGGTAACTGGAAACTGTTTGATGTTATACACAGGCTATTTTGTTTTCCGTGAGAAGGGGGGATAAAAAAAACAGACCCTGAAATAGTGCACATATCCACTTTCTTTTATAGACTTTTGGCTTACATCACCCAGAGTTGTCTGGTTCGATTATCGTAATGTTTGGTATGGTAACTGGAAACTGTTTGACGTTGTACACGGGATATTTTGTTTTCCGTGAGAAGGGGGGATAAAAAAAACAGACCCTGAAATAGTGCACATATCCACTTTCTTTTATAGACTTTTGGCTTACATTTCCCAGAGTTGTCTGGTTCGATTACAGGAATGTTTGGTATGGTAACTGGAAACTGTTTAATGTTGTACACAGGCTATTTTGTTTTCAGGATTTTTGCCAAAGAATAGAGATAAAAACACCATGATGTAGAGCACATTTCCACTTTCTTTTATAGACTTTTGGCTTACATCACCCAGAGTTGTCTGGTTCGATTATCGTAATGTTTGGTATGGTAACTGGAAACTGTTTGACGTTGTACACGGGATATTTTGTTTTCAGGATTTTTGCCAAAGAATAGAGATAAAAACACCATGATGTAGAGCACATTTCCACTTTTTTTTTATATACTTTTGGCTTTCAATTTACAGACACAAGTACG
>NW_013665745.1:532340-543105 GCF_000517525.1 Limulus polyphemus
ACTTTGCGCGAAATTCAAAAACAAACAAACAATAAACAGGCTATGAAAAGTAATATATAAATGCCAAGCTGTAAAAAAAAAGTAATATAAATTAGAATATAGAATGTTGATCATACAGATATTGCAGAAATAATATAGTAAAGGCTGTGTGAAAGTTTTCAATCGAGAGCAGAACAAAGGTCAGTATGATGTCAAGTATGTTTTTTAATCACAGGCTAATCACGTATATATCGGTTGAATAGATAATTCGCCGTGATTAATTATATTATTATTAATCACCCTATTTTCTAAATTAAAAAACTGATATCGGTTTTTCTCAGATAAAAATAGATTATCACTTGAAGACTTAATTGAACATACAGATTTATATCATGACCGTAAAGCCAGTCAATATTATAATCAACATCCATGATTATCCATTACATGACGCAATCAGTTCGTTATATGATAGATATATAATCACCCTCTCGTGAATCAAATATATGATCCATCTTCAATCTAGCCAGATAATAGAACGTATTAATATTGTTCCAAAAGCAAAATCAATGAAAGGTAATAGAAGAACCATTTCAAATATTTGCTCCCCCCCCCGGGACTCAGAGATAATCTTCAGGGCTTATAGCGCTAAGATTTGAGGTTCGATCTCAGCAGTAACAATAATGCAGATATTCCACTGTGTAAATTTGAACTTAAAACATGCAAAATAAAACTAAACATACCATAAGATCTCGAAAAATGGAGAGTAGTGACACCCTTAAACATCTAGTAATACATTTTTCCACTTTGAAAACAATTTCCTAAGTATGAAAATAAAAACACACAAATAAAGTCAATATTTGATACAGATGTGAAATAATGTTATAAATATCTCCAAAAGCGCGTTTTACGAAAAATCACTTTCTACGTTCATTTTTTTCATGTGACATTTTAACCAAATAGTATTTTTCTAAAAGTACGTATTTCTAGTTGCATAAACATTGAACAGAAAAATAGAGTTTTTATATATATATTGGTCATCGTTAAGATAATAAACCAGTTATGTCTTTGTGTAAATTAGATTTATTAAGTTATAGAAACGAAATGCTGTGAGTCTTGACTGGTGGCAGGTTTATCCCAAATAAAGTTTTATTCCAAAAACGTATTTTTTTATTGTATCATTGAAATAAACAATAAATATTAAATGTCGAAACGAAGAGAGCAAACCGGGATAGAATGAAACCGAAAAAACTAAATTGAGAAATGCAATAGTTATACTGAGTAGTATGTAATTAAATGCAAATGAAATAATGTGTTAAAATCGTTTGAAAATTAACTTCCCTTTTAGAATCAAGACACCAGAAAAGCAACGAATGAAATACAAGACAAACTTAAAACGAGTTAGGAGGAAGAAGAATCGCAAAAAAAGCCAATTTAGGAAAAGAGAGATGGATGAAAAATCAGTTAATTAGTGAAATGTGAAAGCAGGAATAAACATGAGATAGAGCAGTTTCTCTTGAGAAATAACTAACTTTTGAATCCATTGCATGAAAAATGTAACTCGAGTAACAAATGTTTTAAATGTTACATCTTTTCGATTTCTAAGTAAAGCCTTCCAACTTACACATGTATTCAAATAACACATCAATACGAATTCGTGGGACTCCAATATGAATTTCCTGTCATGATGTTTAATCACAGTTTCAAAGCGCCTAGGCCTGGTATGGCCTAGTCATTAAGGCTCCCGACTAGTAATCTGCGAGACGCGGGATCGTAACCCTTCATTGAACATGTTTACCCTTTTAGCCGTGGGGGTGTTATAGGTTGACGGTCAATCTCACTATTCGTTGGTAAAGAGTAGTTCAAAAATTTGCGGTGGGTGATGTTGACAACCCTCTAGGTTAGCACTTGAAAATTATGAACGGCTAGTGTAAATAAACCTTGAGTAGAAATTCCGTAAAACAAACGAACAAACAAAAAATCAAAGCGCCTAAGGTACAATAAAGTTATCCTGACGGAGTCTGAAACTTCAAAATATTATAAATATACCATGGAGGTTTAGCAAACAACGAATTGAATCAAAGTTTGTCTATAAACGATCGTTAATTTCATTCTAACAGTTCACACAACTGTTGTTTTGGTGTGTTTTTTAGTTGTTTTTAAATATTGTATTTAGCTTTTGTTTGCTTGTTTGAAGTTAAGCACAAAGCTACACAATGGGCTATCTGTGCTCTGCCTACCACGGGTATCGAAACCCGGTTTCTAGCGTTGTAAGTCCACAGACATGCCGCTGTGACACTGGAGGGCTTTTTGTTCGCCTTAAATTTTTTTCATTTCGCTCTCTCTTTTAAAAAAATTATCTTATTTACCACTTTATTATCTACGGCTGTCTTTTCGGTATTCGATTACCATATTACAAACTCCTTTCATAGTATTAAATTTCTTGAGCTATTGCCATTCAGCTAAAGAATTCCAACATAACTTTTCACTCTGCATAGTATATTGAAGTACTGCAAATCGAATAACACTTTTAAGATCCTGTTTGAGCAAAAAAATAAAGACAGAAATAAAACACAATGCAGTGTTAAGTACTAAAAGTAAAAATGAAAAATTTACAAACTATATCTCGTGTAACATCAACAGTAACTGTGGCTATCACAAGTAAACGGTAAGTAAAATGTTTGTTTGTTAGTTTTGAATTTTGCGCAAAGCTACACGAAGGCTATCTGCGCTAGCCGTCCCTAAATTAGCAGCGTAAGACTAGAGGGAAGGCAGCTAGTCATCACCACCCACCGCCAACTCTTGGGCTACTCTTTTACTAACGAATAGTGGGATTGACCGTCACATTATAACGCCCCCACGGCTGAAAGGGCGAGCATGTTTGGTGGGACGGGGATTCGAACCTGCGACCCTCAGATTACTAGTCGAGCGCCATAACTACCTGGCCATGCCGGGCCAGTAGTATCCTGTGTGCATTCATAAATACAGTGCCTTGCAAAAGTATTCACTCCCCTACCAATTATGTCACATTTTGATGAAATACAAATAATATAAACACATTTTTAAATAATTATTTTTAATCGAAACTATAATGATCAAACTTAACACTGTTATGTGTGAAGGAGATTGAATGTCAGCAAAACCTGCAAAGAAAATACATAAATTGAAATTTGCTGATTGCATAATTATTCAGCCCCCTAAGTCAGTACTTGTTGGAAGCACCTTTGGCAGCAAATACTGCTGTGAGTCTTTTTGGATAGGTATCTACCAGCTTTGCACAATGAGAATGTGTAATTTTTGACCATTATTCCTGGCAAAATTGCTCCAATTCTAACAAGTTTGTTGGGGGTCGTTGATGGACTGCAATCTTCAAGTCTCACCATACATTTTCTATTGGATTCAAGTCAGGACTTTGACTGGATCACTCCAGGATATTCACTTTCTTCTTTTGAAACCACTCCAGTGTGGCTTTGGCCTTGTGCTTCGGGTCATTGTCCTACTGAAATGGTAAGTTTTCTTGGCTGGCTCAAGCAGGTTTTCCTCTAAGATTTACCTGTACTTCGCACCATCCATTTTCCCCTCAATCCTGACAAGTTTCCATGTCCCTGCTGATGAGAAGCATCCCCATAACATGATGCTACCACCACCACCATGCTTGACAGTTGAGATAGTGTTCACTGGGTGATGTACTGTGTTGGGTTTGTGCCAGACGTAAAACTTTGAATTTAGACCAAAATGCTTTGTCACAAACTCCATATGATATTTAAGATGATTATTTTTCAGCCATGACTTCTTTCTTGCCACTCGCCCATACAGGCCAGCTTTGTGTGGAGACCGGGATATTGTCAGTGTATGAACATTGACTCCCATCTCAGACATGGAACTTTGCAAATCTTTCAAAGTCACTGTTGGCTTCACATTGGCATCCCTAACCAGTTTCCTGCTTGCCTGGCTGCCTAGTTTGGAAGGGCAGCCTGATCTGAGTAGTGACTGGTTGGTATGAAGCACATTCCATTTCTTAATGATGGACTTTATCGTACTCAAAGGGATAATCAGCGACTTTGAAATTTTCTTGTAACTTTCTCCTCATCTGTGCTTCTCTACTTGTTTGCAAAGCTCCTTGATCTTTAGGATTGGTTTGTCATATCAGTATGTGAGTTGTGGCTTGAACAGATGCATTTACTCTGAAGTTAAACCACTCTCATTACACACAGACAGAGACCATTAAACTAACTTTGTGACGTTTCAAACTATTCTTTTACATCTGAACTGATTTAGGATTTATGTGGCAATAGGGGGTAAGTGCTTATGCAATTGAGGATATGATAATATTCTTTGCAAATCTAGCTTTCATAATATCAGCGTTTCTTTATCTTTCTTAGTTTGGAGTAGATTGTGTAGATTCTAAATATAAAGACCCATTTGGAAATTTCATGATTGCAAACTCAGATGGCAACAAAATGTTGAAACTTTCCAGGGAGTGAATACTTTTGCAAGGCACTGTGTGTTGATTTTCAATGAGACAGAAATGTAGTTTTTTACATTACAGATTGATTATAAAGAAAATTTAACAGTTCGGCGCGCCATATCTAATAAACTGTATGATATAGAATGATTAAACTACATATGGATGTTAAGGTTATCATGCAGATGCAAGTGCCCTATTTGTCACATGTCGACACAAGGGGGCGCCATTATGAGCTAATGTTTGACCAATAATAGCTAATATTTAAAATGTGATCCTCCGGCGCCTAGAACACATTGAACTGGTGTGACAACGGTGATTACAGCAATAACAACTGACATCTTATCTGGCATGCTGGTCACTTTCCGGACAAGTGCAACCTAGAGATCTGGAATTGTGCGTACACGCATGACTTCAGGTACCTTCACAACCAGAAATCAGCTGGTGTTACGTCTGGTGAATGAGGTGGACATTCACAAGGAAAAGGACATGAATTTAATCTTTCGTGAAATTGCTTCCACAAGAGACATGTTTCATCTAGTTACTGTTGACCCATCCTTTACCAATCAGATAGTTATAATGTCTTCCAGAAGTAAAGTATGACTATTGGAGCTTCCTCTCTCACTTCCGACATCAAACACTCCCATTATGATGTCATGTAATCTGTGGCGGTCACGTAATTTGATTACATACATGTATCTGAACTTGGTTGCTGAAACAAATTTTACAACAGAGAAATTTAGATAAATACACCTTTCATTTAGTTGGAACAATTACCAAGTTACAAAAAGCACACGAAGTAGGAATGGGTGGAACGATGGTCACATCTATTTTTGAGCTTGCACCGTGTCAAAAACCACCAAGTGTTGTAATTTTATTTGCCCATTCCTACATTGGTTCCATACTTGTTGGTTCTGCCATTCCTATTTCCTATTTTTTATTTAATTTTTTACACCTGTCTCATAGCTTTTTTTGACAATAAGTCTCAAGAGTGACTGTGGTCTAGGCCTGTCCTTCTCGGAGGTTTTCTTGGTGCTAAGTCTCGAGAGTGGCTGGGCTCTAGACCTATCATTCTTGGAGCTTTTCTTATAGCTATCTCTCGACATTTCTTGGCTTTTGCAGATATCTTTGCTATAGTTTTTCTTCCATCTAGCCAGGGTGGCAGCATTTTCTTTGGCTGAATTAATGGCTAAGGCTTGTTTCGCATATTGAGCATTACTGTTTCAACCTTATCTCTATTCTTGCAGTAATGCTCTCTTTGCTGGGACAAAGACTTTTCAAAGCTATCAACATAGAATATTTTCTCACGTTTTGTTTCCTTGAAAAAAACACACTGTTTCATGTGCAACCTTAGATGTCCATATGAGTTTGAAAACAATGAAAAGGTAAATTATATAACTTATCATCATTGTTTTAAGTCCAGAGTGCTCGATCAAAGCTGTGTCAGACTTTGGTAGTGGTAGACTTCGCCTTACGTATGGTATACCTTAGGTATCGAATCCTATGATAGAATTGCTTTGTCCAACACATCTCGAGTGAGGTGTATAAAACCCAAAATTTTGCTTTCAAAGGTTAGATCACAGTTAGAGCCCAGATCTAGAGAATCTACGTATTCCATGTTTTTTTTTTATCTAGCTGATACAGCTGCAGACTGATCACATAGCGTGTGCGCACAAGCAATCGTGCACCTGCGCGTGATATGAGGGCGTGTTGTTACATGGGAACTCACAGAACGTGCTCATAATCATAGAATATGGCTACTAGTGTATCGATAGCTCGTTAGTAGTGTTGTAAAATGGTTATTGTTATTACCAAAGTTATGAGTAAAACTAAGAAAAACGCTTTTAGATTTGCATAAGGTGAAGGCAGGAGAGTGCTATGCCTTTGCAAAAACGTTATTCAGTCGGTTAGATAGACAGATGGAGAAATTTATGGCTTGTGTGAAAATTTTGTTTCTACTTTACCAACTTTCTCAAGTACTTTGGTGGCTTGTTATTCTACAGTGTGTGTAAAGTGCCTAAAAAGTTTTATTTACACGCTATTTATAGTGTTTGAGATTTTAATTTGTATTACACATATTGCACATCTGGCTCATTCCTACTATAAGTACTACTGTACTTATGATAGAAAAACATTTATTTACCTCACACTGTTAAATATATTATTGTAGTAACCCAGAGGAGTTTTTAAGGTCTTGGGGCCTTTTCTTTAGTTTAATCTATCAAAAGTCTTTTCAATAGAAATGGACACTAAGATTTTTTTTAGACTGGGGTTGAAGCCTTATAATATTGGATATTCAGTTTAACCTTTGGAGGTTTATTTGAAATCATATATATAGTGTGTATGTGGACATTTTACTTTTCTTCAAGTGACATAATTTTCACTGCCAATCATTACGTTTTCCCACGTTTCACAGTGTGCATTCCACATAGCTCTTCTCGTGATTGGATATTGGCACACAACTGAGTAATTAGTATAAGTTCTTTGGCCTTAAAATTGCACCTATGCTACTTTATAGCTGTTTAAAAAATCAGTAACATTTTTCATCTTATAAAGAGGATTGATTATCTTAATAAGTGTATCATGCGATAAAAGAAAGACTGGCGTTTTTCTAAATCGCGAGGACCTCAAAAATTGGTTTAGTTTAAAAGTTTGATTAGCTATTAATGTTACAATGTTCCTTCCAATAGCTTTTATACAGTAAGGTGATTTTGATAAGATCACGAGATTAATACTCAGAACAGGAAAAGGATTAGACTCCTACCTCATGCTGTTTAGTTTTTCCTCTAATTGTTTGAGGGCTTATAACGTTAAAATTTGGGGTTCGATTCCCTTGTAGGGTACGGTGCAGATAGCCCATTGTGCAGCTTTGCGCTTAAACAAACTCTTTTAATAGAAATTAAAGTTATCGTAATAACGTCATTACTATTCATAATTTAAGTCGAAGAACACACAATTCCTTATGAACAATATACACTAAATTTATTCTCATTGTTCCCCTATAGGTCAGCGGTAAGTTTACGTACTTACAACACAAAAATCCGGAATTCGATTCCCGCGGTGGACAGAGTGCAGATAGCTCTTTGTGTAGCTTTGTACTAAGAACAACGACTATTCTGATATTAGAACTTATAACATCAATATACCATATTTTTCACTTTCAAAGCTATTGTTAAATTCGTTGTAACAGACCAAATAATCGCTTCTATAGCCACATTAGATATCAGAATATTGAGATTATAATTGGAAACTTTTTGTAATCGATGAAGAAACGAAACCCACGCTAATAAGTTAAAACAAATCAAGTCATGTATTGAGAACAAATATTAAAAATGTTATATATCTGCCTTTTATTCTGACTTGATTTTTTAGTCTTTACTATCGTTAAGCCTATTTCTTATTTGAAGAAAAATTCTGAACGAACACTGAAAACTGGATCAGACCATCTTGTTTTGTTTCATCCGACAGTTTCGTAGGAACATTACTTTATTTCATTTAACTCATTCATCAAATAAAAACCTTACTTTTTCTATCTTAGATAGATAAAATATAATTAACTTTAACTTAAAACATTTAATTATTCTTTTTTATTCATTTTGTTACTTTTAATTCATTATCCTCTTCCATACAGAAACTGATAATGTTTTAGCTGAAATAAAATGTGTTTAAAAATTCTAGAAATAATGCTGAGCTCCATAATAACATTAAATGTAACAATTTTTAAAAAGCTTAGTTTGATTAAAGTACAATGATGAATTCTAGGCAAACTTCTGTTTAATTAAATTTACTGTGTTAGCTTCTTTTAAGCCACAGCTTTGTTCTTTCTTGCATTATGTATTTGGTTTAGCCTGGAGCGCTGGTTTCTAACCAAACATTCACAGCGTTAACATTAGCCTGTACATAACTTGAAATATTTTCATGGTCTACAAAGTAAATACTTGGTAGATGCTTTACAAAAGTTACAATTACGTTAAAAGCATGGCTACTTTCTATGCTCCATTTCCTTGTGTATCATTAAGTTAAAGATAGTCCCGTTTTTCAGATTTACTGAACCAACGTTACACGTAAACCGATAAGATATATTTTTGAGTTACTTTCAAAGACTTGAATACATGCATGCAGCATCTCAATGTTTTTGAAATTCCCAAATCAGCAGTATTTGCGTTGTAGTATTTTCACAGATGCCACAAAAACTGCAGCCAACCTACCTACCGACGAAGTATGTGGGTTATTTCAACACAATTGAGTGCCGAGAACCTATTATACAAAGCCATCAGTTAAAACTTGTTTATTGTTGGATATACAGAACATAATATTTATGGTTACAGCATATGTACTGCCCTTAATTATAAAGCCGTCATTTATTAAACAAGCCTAAGCGACTGATACTTCTTTGAAATATAACTTGGTTTTGAACAAATTTAGCAAATTGGTATTGTTTTAAACAATCTAGATATAAATATTTTAAACCTATTGCACTGTTAGCAGAAAGTTGGTGTTGTGCTCCAAAGGTTTTGATATTTTTGTCTTTGTTGTGTTAGAAACTTTGCAAATGCATGCTAAGAATATTTTCAGTCACAGAAAATTAACTTTTTATTTGAAATGAAGTTATGCCTTTTTTTTTTTGCTGGCCATTATCAGCATTTATATCTTTATTCGTTCTGGTTATTCACTAGAGTTTAAAACAAATGATAATTTGTATTTATAGAAATGTTATCCCAACAAATCTTTGATTAGCAAAAATTCGGCCTCATGACCCATTTGTAATGGATGATGCAAATTATAACGAATATTACTTTCCTTCTGTCTTCTATCTCTATTTTTTAATTGTTCGGGCATTCTAGCGTTAGAAATTTTATATGTTAAATAAGATTTTTCTTCACGTTATTTTTCATACTATATCCAATATCTTATATTCCCATCTTCAGTAACACTTCATGTGTTTCAATCTACACAAGTTGTGAGTGAAAGCCTGTAACTGAAATATAAACAATGTAGAAGAAGAAATGTACATCAGCATCTTTATCAAATTTTGCAAATGCAAAATCAATATTACTCTACGTATGTAGCGGCTCAGGAACCGGGGGAACAACCGTTCCCCTTAGCTATGTGTAGAGGAAGCAAACGGTAACCCACAAGTAAACGATTTGATATGTGAGACAAAGCAACAACAAAATGTCCAATTAGAGGTTCTAAATTTTCCATTCGTCAAAATTGAATATATATATATATTGTACAGTGGCACGAGTTGCTCAATAACAGTGACCTTCATGTGCAAGTAATATCTGACAATTTCAGGTTCGCTGAAAGTCTCCACCGTAATTAGAGTCGTAGCTTCATAATTGCAGAAGGCTAGCAAACTGCAAGATCAGTGATATAGATGAACTTACCAGACTTTCAGGTTCCACTCTTGGCATTATTCTATAATTAACGAAGATAGATATTTTTGGACACTAGATTACACAACCTGAATGACTCACGTAGCAAATTACTGGCAGAAAGCATTCAACTTTATCAGTAAAATGCCTTATGTTAAATCGCACTGAAATTTGAATTCAAAGCAATGGAAATGTCAGGACATCGTCTTCTGAGCCTGAATAAGATGCACGAATGTGTCGAAACTAGTTTCTAAGTTTTCTGATAGTTTGTTCCATTTACTATGGTTTGTTCACTAACATTTTAAGTGTGTTCATTTAAAGAAGTTGACTTAATGACTAATTGTTGACTTAGCGACTAATTATTTGCATTTTAGGTCAGGTGATATATGCCTGGTTTGCATAACGTTGAACTAAGGGAAGCGATTAAGAATATTTTATAACAGTGGCTTTGCATTGTATTAATTAAAATATTATAAATTTCAATTATCTTTTAAATGTTTTATGCAGTGTAGTGTAGGCAGAAAAGCAAGAGAAATTCACTGAAGAAAAATACCATTTAGAAAAATATTATTTGTCCTTAATGTTAAAATGGTATAAAAATATTGCCCAACTGGTCACATTAAAATTACTTTGTAAGTGAATAAGAAATGTTATTTTACTTTTACTTTTTTATATAATATCTTTTACTTTTTTATATAATATCTTTTACTTTTTTCTCTCTTCTCACACTTTTAACATAAGCTCACCGGTGCTGGATTTCGTGCAAAGCAGCACCAGAGCTATCTGCGCTGGCCGTCCCTAATTTAGCAGTGTAAGACTAGAGGGAAGGCAGCTAGTCATCACCACCCACCGCCAACTCTTGGACTACTCTTTACCAATGAATAGTGGGATTGACCGTCACATTATAACGCCCCCCACTGCTGAATGGGCGAGCATGTTTGGAGTG
>NW_013665745.1:543115-545912 GCF_000517525.1 Limulus polyphemus
CGTACCTCTTTTACCAATGAATAGTGGGATTGACCGTCACATTATAACGACCCCACTGCTGAATGGGCGAGCATGTTTGGAGTGACGGGGATTCGAACCCGTGACCCGCAGATTGCGAGTCGAGCGTTATAGACTCAAGTGATATTTGATTCAGTCAAAAATTAATCTGTTAAACTCATCTGTTCTACACAGATTAATGAGCCATGAATTTTTAATCTTTCTTTCCCAAAAATAAGAATTTCCGAATTGTACGACTATAACACAATTATAAGCAGAATTTATAAAAAAATCTAAATCTAAGTTAAAGCTATCTTAGTAAACATTTTAACATGTATGCTAATGTACTATTTTTTATAGTTAAAACTGCGCACTATGCATTTCCTTCCAGGCGAAGACAAAAGTTTTACATTTCTTTTGGTTTATTCACAGCGCAAGAATTAAACTAACATTACAATATAACTGAAAGATGGTTTATTCACAGCGCAAGAATTAAACTAACATTACAATATAACTGAAAGTGGTTTATTCACAGCGCAAGAATTAAACTAACATTACATTATAACTAGAAATGTACTTTCAAAAGCTAGTAAATAATTATTAAAAACAGGGAAACATTGTCTTCAAATTCAGTGTTGTGCATCTGGTAGTATCAACGGAATGATACACATGAAGCTTCAATAGTGGTTTGGATTGGTTTAGTTTGTTATGAATTTGCGCAAAGCTACAGTGGGGCCATCTGCGCTAGCCGTCCCTAATTTAGAAGTGAAAGACTAGAGGTAAGGCAGTTTGACATCACCGCCAACTCTTGGGCTACTATTTTACCAACGAATTGACCGTCATATAATAACGCCCCACGCCTGAAAGGGCGAGCATGTTTGGTGGGGAGGGGGATTCGAACTCGCAACCCGCAGGTTGCGAGTCGAGCGCCCCAACCACCTGCCCAAGCCGGGCCGATAATAACAGGATACGACAGTAATAAAATTCTCTGCTCTACAGATGTTTAAGACAATACTGGCACGCATCACCTGAGTTCAATAAGCTGTATTCATTATAGCTATCCACATAATGAATTTTATATCGATTAAACGGGCCATATTGTACCGGTAGGAGTTTTGAACCCCGCTCAGATAGCCTTAAAATATAAAAAAATCCAAAACTGGATGTACAGAAAGTTCCAAGAAATAAGTTTAGAGAATTTCAGAAACTGAGGGTTGACTACTCTCATCCCCCCCTTTTTGATATCAACGAATCAGCTTTGGCGAAAGTTATGAAATTTAGGCGAAAAGTCCCAATAGCATTTGATGAAATAAAAGTGAAGTAGAGTATTGTTTGTTTGTTTTTAATTATACACAAAGCTACACAAAGGGCTATCTGTGCTCTGCCCACCACGGGTATCGAAACCTTGTTTTTAGCGTTGTAAGTCCGCAAACATACCGCTGTGCCACTGGGGGGTGAAGTAGAGTTAGTTAACATCAACTATTGAAGTAAAGGCTAGGTAGAGTTAGTTAACATCAACTATTGAAGTAAAGGCTAGGTAGAGTTAGTTAACATCAACTATTGAAGTAAAGGCTAGATAGAGTTAGTTAACATCAACTATTGAAGTAAAGACTAGGTAGAGTTAGTTAACATCAACTATTGAAGTAAATGCGAGGTTAAGTAGGCTAACATCAACTATTCGTTTGATATCAGCTGATATCAGCGAAACAAATCAGCAATAATTCTGGAACTTAAACAAGAAATAAGGGGAAATCTTGAAAAAAATTGACAAAGACATGCGTAGATGTAAAAATTAACATAAGCTGCTTATTATTAGTGAAACAGTACGCTCTGAATATTTAGTAGGAAATTGTGACAATTCCCCGGGAAATCTTGGCAATGGTTAGTAAAAAATGTGAAAGTTGCGGCGCCATATTGTCAATATATCATTGGGTGAAAAGGTTAACGAGTCATATCATTAAAAATACATCTAGAACAGAAGCAATTACTCTCAATCAGATATCCATGACTTATTTGTGATAAACTCGGCTTTAGATCTTGGAGACAAGCTTCCGCAGCTCGATTGTAATTAATATATATCATTCTTAAATGTTATTCATTGTTGTTTACCGACACAATGGTAAATGTATTATTCCAGTGCATTAAGTACAATAATTACTTTTTCTTGATGTTAATCTATGTTATTCAAAGTTCGTGGATCAGACAACCGAATGATAACACCTATATGACTCGTTAACTGATGACCTAATAAACTTGTGTTTTGAGATAAAATGATATTCCAGTTGTTGTTCCATTACTTTCTGATGTCGTCTTTTAGACACTAAGTCTATTCCTCAACTTGTTTCTGTAATGAAATGCACATTTACTCTTCAAAGTTCTCCTGCCATGAAAGGTGGTTGTTGTTTTCTTAGTGCAAAGCTACACAATGGATTATCTGCACTTTATTCACCGCAGAGAACAAAACCCGCTGATCCCTCTGGGGACAAGAGCGGAAGGAAATGAATTTCCATTTTGAGTAAGCTATAGAAAATCTATAGAAATCTAATTCATCGTCTAAAAATCTGACACAAAAATCGGAGTAAGCTATAGAAAATCTATAGAAATCTAATTCATCGTCTAAAAATCTGACACAAAAATCGGAGTAAGCTATAGAAAATACTATAGAAATCTAATTCATCGTCTAAAAATCTGACACAAAAATCAGAGTAAGCTATAGAAAATCTATAGAAATCTAATTCATCGTCTAAAAATCTGACACAAAAATCAGAGTAAGCTATAGAAAATTTATAGAAATCTAATT
>NW_013665745.1:545933-547203 GCF_000517525.1 Limulus polyphemus
AAATTACGAGTAAGCTATAGTAAATCTATAGAAATCTAATTCATCGTCTAAAATACTGTACACAAAATACTAGAGTAAGCTATAGAAATCTATAGAAATCTAATTCATCGTCTAAAATCTGACACAAAAATCAGAGTAAGCTATAGAGAAATTTATAGAAATCTAATTCATCGTCTAAAAATCTGACACAAAAATCAGAGTAAGCTATAGAAAATTTATAGAAATCTAATTCATCGTCTAAAAATCTGACACAAAAATCAGAGTAAGCTATAGAAAATTTATAGAAATCTAATTCATCGTCTAAAAATCTGACACAAAAATCAGAGTAAGCTATAGAAAATCTATAGAAATCTAATTCATCGTCTAAAATCTGACGTAAAATCAGAGTAAGCTATAGAAAATCTATAGAAATCTAATTCATCGTCTAAAAATCTTACACAAAAAATCAGAGTAAGCTATAGAAAATCTATAGAAATCTAATTCATCGTCTAAAAATCTGACACAAAAATCATATAAGCACTCGATCTGTTTTCATAATGCCAAACTGCATAATAAACATAAGAAAAAAATGTAATACTTATAACTTAAGATGTAACTGTATATCTTATTATTTTCTTATATAAGATATTAGCCTGAGAAGCTTTAAAATCACGCTGAGTGTTTGTGATTATGATGGCGAAAATCAGAATTATTTTTTAATTACACATAAATTCACTTCCCCAAAGTATATCCTAGTCGGAGTCAGAAAATGGAGCCCTTTGTGAGGAGTCCTCCATTTACTTAACGGTAAGTCTGAAGGATTACCACGCTAAAAATCAGGTTTTGATACCCCTGGTGGGCAGACCACAGATAGCTCGTTGAGTAGCTTTGTGCTTAACAACAAACAACTATGTGAACTAGTTTCAAAATATTATTACATCCGATTAGTGACTTGCTTATTTGATTTTTTTTCTTTTCTTTAAGTGTTCCCAAAAAATTAGGTAAGAAACAAATTGATAATTGATGTTTTTAGTCACTGTAATTCGGTGGAAAATGATATTTTTTTGAGAAAGTATCGAGGGTCATTATATATATGTAAATTAATACCATGTTGTCGTACCAATGTATTCGGATTCAGCTGCAGTATCCATAGTAGCCCTGCTCGTCTCGATATAATAAATATTTAAACAATTCATGTATGGCGAACACATACTGTGGATTAAAAGTTCTAACTTCACAATAATTGGATTTTTTTTTCTATTCAGATGAAACTTAAAGTCTAACTTTGATA
>NW_013665745.1:547963-549430 GCF_000517525.1 Limulus polyphemus
TAATTGATGTTTTTAGTCACTGTAATTCGGTGGAAAATGATATATTTTTGAGAAAGTATCGAGGGTCATTATATATGTAAATTAATACCATGCTGTCGTACCAATGTATTCGGATTCAGCTGCAGTATCCACATAGTATAACTCAGTGTTAAACGCCCTGCTCGTCTCGATATAATAAATATTTAAACAATTCATGTATGGCGAACACATACTGTGGATTAAAAGTTCTAACTTCACAATAATTGGATTTTTTTTTCTATTCAGATGAAACTTAAAGTCTAACTTTGATATTTTATACACATTTTATAAAATTAATAACCTTATTATCATTCAAACTCTCATATATACAACTGGCTAGTGATTTATTTATTTCAAGCCTACATTCGTCTCGTTGAAAAGTTAAAACGATTAGTTTTTAACCTTAGGCCTATAAATCAAAGTATTTTTTTTTCTTAGTTGTCAAATGATACTTTAAGCTGAAATCAGTTGTAGTATATTAGGATTCTAAGGGTAACAAAGTAAAGTTTGTATCAACCTTTCAGACAAGCAGCACGTTTCTTTAATAACGTTCTAACCTTGAGTCAAGATCAGTATATGCATGTAATATCTAAACTGATGTTATCCCGACGTTACTTGAGCGATTGTAAGATTGGGAGTAGCATCGAAAATATGAAACCCTTAGCACCATACCATGACTGTAGTTCATACACAAAAAGTAAGTCGTGACATATAAACCATATAAACGATGTTTGAGTAAGTTAAGGTCTGTTTAAGTTCGCCTTGACTAACGTATGGTTTTTGTTCCTCATTTAAATTATTATTCATTTAGATGATCGTTCTGTAAATCTTATACTGCTAGAAACTGGGTTTCGATACCCGTGGTGGGCAGAGCACAGATAGCCCTTTGTGTTTAATAACAACAACGATTGTACAAAATTAAATTTTATGGGTTTGACTTAGATATTTGTCTAATTTTACAAGAAACTTATAACTGTACGTAACTTTTTTATAGTTTATTAACATGGCTGTTCAGATGAAGAAGTATTAGGTCGTCAAGAAACTAATGTCGCTTTTTTTTTAGATGAAAAAATCCGAACAACTTATATATCAAAACAAAACATTTATTAAATAAAATTGTCTTCATTCTTATCGATGATTAAAGATTTGGATTTGAAGCAAAAAACATGTCGATGTGCTCTTTAACACCTTCCACACTTACATACGTTTTACCATTAAGATGGTATTGCAGCGAACGAAAAACATGGTAATCTGATGGTGCCATATCTGGAGAATATAGTGGGTGAGGGAGAACTTCCCAACCCAATTCCATAATCTTGTCTTGCGTCAAACGTGCCTCATGTGGACGCGCATTGTTGTGGAGAAGAAGAACACTTTTCTGATTGACGAGTGAAGGGCGTTTCTGATGAAGGGCTTGATTTAAACATTACAGTTGCTGACTATAGATCT
>NW_013665745.1:550430-555090 GCF_000517525.1 Limulus polyphemus
TATATATATATATATATATATATATATAGTAAACACTCACTAGCCTAGTGTAGAGTAATCTCTGAAGACACTATCGTAAACATTCAGTAGTCTCCAGTGTAGAAAATAGCTGAAGACACTATCGTAAACATTCAATAGTATCTAGTGTTGAGTAATAGTTGAAGACACTCGCAAACTCTCAGTAGTCTCTAGTGTGCAGTAATATATGAAGACACTATCGTAAACACTCAATAGTCTCTAGTATAGAGTAATATATGAAGACACTCACAAACTCTCAGTAGTCTCTAGTGTGCAGTAATATATGAAGACACTATCGTAAACACTCAATAGTCTCTAGTATAGAGTAATATATGAAGACACCATCGTAAACACTCGGTAGCCTAGTGTAGAGTAATCTCTGAAGACACTATCGTAAACATTCAGTAGTCTCCAGTGTAGAGTAATAGCTAAAGACACTCTCAAACTCTCAGTAGTCTCCAGTGTAGAGTAATATATGAAGACACTATCGTAAACACTCAGTAGCCTAGTGTAAAGTAATCTCTGAAGACACTATCGTAAACATACAGTAGTCTCCAGTGTAGAGAAATAGCTGAAGACATTCGCAAACTCTTAGTAGTCTCCAGTGTAGAGTAATATATGAAGACACTATCGTAAACACTCAATAGTCTCTAATGTAAAGTAATATCTGAAGACATAAAGAACGAACTGCTTTTAGATATCACTTTTTTCCCGTCTTTAACCTTCCACCTTTTCTTTACAAAAGATTAATCGTATCCTGAACTGTTTCAATGTGTGGTTTGTTAGCTGTAATCAATATGCAATCACAATTTGTAAAGTGGTACAAACAATAGAAAACGTCGAGCCATCCAGCTGAACACAAATATCAAACCATACAAGTCACTTCAAGTCCTGTTGAATAGCACCTTCTACCGTTTCAGTGATAATTTCCTTCGTGTGTCACGAACAAATAACTTCTTTAGAGAAAACGCGCTCATTGCGATGTGGAAGCGATAAAACTTCACTGGGGCAGTTTGTTAGGGATTTATTGACTGAACCTGAATGTAATCCGCACTTTTTGATGCAACTTCAGACATAATTTTGGGAATTAATGGAGTGGTGGATAAAAGTCTTTTCTCTCACAGACAAATAATCCGGGAAGGAATCTGCAGATTCTTCTAGACTACCAATGTTTCTCGTTATACAGATCCCATGAATCTGCAAATTGTTCAAAGCCACCAATATCTGTAATTGACAGGACAATGGTGAATATGCAGATTACCTTAGACGATTGACATCTTTAATTGATTTAACTACATAAATCTGCAGACTGTTCTAGAACACCGACAACTTTCATTGTCTGGACATGTGATTTTTGTGGATTGGTCTGCTTAGGGCAATCAAGATCTATAACTGTCAGGAAGCATGTTTTTCCAGAAGGCTTTTAGAATTAAAGTGACAGTTTTGGCCTAGTTTGATAGTGGGAGAGAGGATATGGTGGAAATCAGAGAAAAATACAAATGAAAGTTATATGAAAATAAGTTTAATGAACAACTTGCATGATTTGTTTGTTTGTTTGTTTTTGAAGCTTAGCACAAAGCTAGAAAATGGGCTATCTGTGATCTGCCCATCACAGGTATCGAAACCCGGTTTCTAGCATTGTTAGTCCGCAGATATATCGCTGTACCACTGGGGGGGGGGGCTGGGAGGGATAGAAACCACTTTAGACATCCCATGAATTTCGAAAGATATACGATTTCCTCAACTTGAATTAAGTTTTTGGTCCAAACTAATGACTCCCTATAAACAGATAAAGATTCTAATATTAATTTGGTATTTGGAAATAGAGTTGAAAATATAATATAAATATAATACTGTCCCTCCCCCTATATTGGAAAGAAGGTTCTCTCCCCCCTGTTCCGACATCCATATGCGTAGATACTTAGGGCAGTTTATACAACTGTGCATGTGTTTTAGCAGCATATTGACCAGGAAAGAGGTCTAGCGAGACACTAATTTATTTGAATTACAGATAAATTATAATATTCTTCATTTCATGATTAAACTAATCTGGGCAACTCAGTTTTTATGTTGTTAAAACACAAGTACACAGACTCTAAATGGCCATATGAAGTCTTTAATTCCAAGATCGGGAAATCATTTTCTTGTCACTCACAGTGGTCAGCTTTTAATAGCCTGTTACATTTTAATGCTTTGATATTTAATCAAGAGTAGTTCTGATCCCAGTAACGGTTACAAAAAAGTGAGTAAACTGTGGTTTATCTGGACTTTGCGAGCTTGAACACCTACAGACCAACAGAATCGGGAAGATCCTCATATTTGATCAGTTTCAGCACAATAAACAATAAAGTGAAATAAATAAAGTAAGAGCAGATCTGGCTCCCAGTAACGGTTACCAAAAGTGAGTAAACTGTGGTTTATCTGGACTTTGCGAGCTTGAACACCTACAGACCAACAGAATCGGGAAGATCTTCATATTTGATCAGTTTCAGCACACATAAACAATAAAGTGAAATAAATAAAGTAAGAGCAGATCTGGCTCCCAGTAA
Organism: Limulus polyphemus; assembly: GCF_000517525.1. NCBI lineage: Eukaryota > Metazoa > Arthropoda > Merostomata > Xiphosura > Limulidae > Limulus > Limulus polyphemus. The sequence continues at coordinate 552,998 of NW_013665745.1, forward strand.
CGGTTACAAAAAGTGAGTAAACTGTGGTTTATCTGGACTTTGCGAGCTTGAACACCTACAGACCAACAGAATCGGGAAGATCTTCATATTTGATCAGTTTCAGCACACATAAACAATAAAGTGAAATAAATAAAGTAAGAGCAGATCTGGCTCTCAGCAAAATATGTCAGAAAATATGTACGACATGACTTTAGTCGTCTGAGGCACTGTGATGGAACAGCAATGCACTAGTCATTCACTATCCTGAGAAATGCACGTTTGCATATTCAACGGTACAATGATTACAGCTGTAACCTGAGGAAATGGGCATAACTATGTATGGAGATAGCCCATTGAAATATATATCACAAGTAGTTGGTTCCAACAGTTGAAGGTAGTTCCATTACACGGACTTAATAACATTCTGTTAGTGTATCGTCAGTTCAATTACTGCACCGAATGGCAAGACAACTTAAGATAGCCACTAAAAAACACTCTAAGAGGCCATGTTCACTTTATGGTGCACCATTTTTACCCCACATTGATGGCGTCTTAAAACAGTGTAGAATAGATTATCGGGCAAGAGCAAGTCTTCAATCATCCACTCTGACCTGTATATCTGATCGCCAGATATTTGTTAATTATATCATGACATCACTTTCTGTCTCGTATAGTTCTGAAAGAATTAGAGGTAGTTCCTTATTCAGAAATTATGCTATATTTGTATCACTAATACTAACGATTTTCCTAACTTATTAGCATCCTTCCGATATAGCCGAGACTCTCTAATGGTACCTTAATGTAGATTAAAGTTAGGCTTATACTCCAACTCTGATATTGACCTGGTTAGCTCTCATTTCCCTCTTTCCACCGGTGGGACAGCGGTAGCTTTACGGAATTATAACACAAAAATCCTGGTTTCGATCCCCGCAGTGGACACAGCAGATAGCCCAATGTGGCTTTGTTCTAAAAACAAATATACAAACCTGTCATTCTGTTGATTTCTTTGTGAAATTAGAATAAGGTATTTTTTTTTTAATTTACCTTACTTTGTTTGCCTAGCCTTACATGAATTGACACCAGAAGAAGGTTGGTAATTAACAAGTGAGTAGCGTCAACGTGTAAGACGTGTTTATCAGAAGAATACAATGTTTTGAGCAGTCTGCGTACAAGACGTGTTTATCAGAAGAATACAATGTTTTGGACAGTCTGCGTGCAAGACGTGTTTATCAGAAGGATACAATGTTTTGGGCAGTCTGCGTGCAAGACGTGTTTATCAGAAGGATACAATGTTTTGAGCAAACGTTCTTTTGATTTGTTATTTATTCGTAAAATAGTTAATCTTAGAATAGAAGGCTTAAAAAATCTAAAGTAGTTTAAAAATGTGACAAAAATATATGTTAACAAATGCTCTCCTGTCTTCCTTTTTTAACATATATTTCAGAATCATTGTACATGGTTATATGTATATGCGTGTGTATATATATTCATATAAAATGAGTCTTTTTTTTCCATATACAAGTACATTTACACTAATTTTATATGCAACTTTTTAAGCACAGCACCTTTTATATTCATATGATATACTAATATAATGTTACGCAATACTTCATTTGGAATGCTAAGTTTTTAGGCGCAAACAGTTAGCTTTGTTATTGTATTTCCCTAAAGTAGTTTTTATTGTATGCGAAGTTTTTTGAGAGTTTACACAAAATTAAATCTTGTAATGATTACTATGCTCTTATGAGAAGATTCTTTAAGAGTTTACACAAAATCAAATCTAGGAATGATTCTGTGCTCTGTTATAAGAAGTTTCTCTAAGAGTTTACACAAACTTAAATCTTGTAATGATTACTATGCTCTTATGAGAAGTTTCTTTAAGAGTTTACACAAAATCAAATCTGGGAATGATTCTGTGCTCTGTTATAAGAAGTTTCTTTGAGAGTTACACAAACTTAAATCTTGTAATGATTACTATGCTCTTATGAGAAGTTTCTTTAAGAGTTTACACAAACCTAAATCTTGTAATGATTAATATGCTCTTATGAGAAGTTTCTTTAATAGTTTACACAAAATCAAATCTGGGAATGATTCTGTGCTCTCTCTTCTTTGAG
>NW_013665745.1:556022-568104 GCF_000517525.1 Limulus polyphemus
CAAATCTGGGAATGATAATATGCTCTTATGAGAAGTTTCTTTAAGAGTTTACACAAAATCAAATCTGGGAATGATTCTGTGCTCTGTTATGAGAAGTTTCTTTAAGAGTTTACACAAAATCAAATCTGGGAATGATTCTGTGTTCTCTCTTCTTTGAGAGTTTACACAAGATTACATCTTATAATGATTGCTACGCTATTTTAATGTATTGGTTGATTTATAATAGCTTCTATGCTGCACTCAAAATTCTTTAAAATTAATGTTTACAAGACTTCGCCACTGTGTCTACTTAATATAAAATAAGACCTATATGACGGTTCTCTTGGATGTAATATTCAAGTTATAAATTCCTATGAATAGCTTTACTTACGATTTAGAGTTTTGTATATTCTGTCGTTGGTTACTTCTTTTAAATAATATAGATTAAATATGAAAAATATTGTGGTCGTATCTTGGTTCAACCTTCCAAAGATCAACACAGAAATATACCAAGAGCAATAACCATGATCAATTCGAAATATATACTTGCGAAGTAAATAAAAGGTTAGAAAATAAATTTCGTCTTCAAAACTTTTTAACCTAACGTAAAGATCAATCAAGCTTGATTCATTTAATCTTTTAAACATTGTTCCTGGAATTCTCAAACTTTGTTTAAGATTCCAATCACTTGTTTTAAGCACTTCACCTGGTTGTTTCACTATAAATTTTACGGTAACATATATTTGTTTTTAGCGACCCGTTGCTGCAGCCCCCCCCCAGTAGCACAGCGGTATGTCTGCGGACTTACAACGCTAGAATCCGGGATTCGATACCGTGGTGGACAGAGCACAGATTGCCCTTTGTGTAGCTTTGTGCTTAACTACAAACAAACAGACCCGTTGCTGCACCCCCCCCACCCCAGTGGCACAGCGGTATGTCTGCGGACTTACAACGCTAGAATCCGGGATTCGATACCGTGGTGGACAGAGCACAGATAGCCCTTTGTGTAGCTTTGTGCTTAATTACAAACAAACAGACCCGTTGCTGCGACTAACTCGTAGTATATTTTATAAAAACAACAATAACGAGCTATAAATTAAATAGTCGATTTACTTATATTGTATATCTTTTCCAACATACTATTCATTGGTATTAGCAGTAGTGTACGCGCTTTAACAACTTTTTTTTTCATTACGGAGATTCAGTATTATATTTTGGGGGCGTACAAGGAATAAATACGCACGATGTTGATTCTGTGTTACGTAAACAGACGAGTAAGAAAATGAAAGAACAATGAAGGGTAAATTGGCTTTTATCTTTCTCTGTTCCCAATGGAATCCGAGGTTCGATTCTAACCCCCCCCCCCCGGATGGACAGAGCACATATATCCCAGAGTGTAGCTTTGCGCTAAAAACAAAGAACAAAACAATACCTTTCTCTGCAATGGGCAACCAAAGTTGCTGAGACATTTGAAGGCCTTGACCCTGATTGTAGAAATATTGCGGGTCCAGTGTCGGATTACTGGTGATTACTGAAGGTGTTGGAGGGCCTTGCTCACTTCTCACCTGGGAGCCGGAATGCATGTCTCACTGCACTTGTTGAATGTAATTTTCTTGTAAAAGCAATCGGTGCGCTTCTAACATCTAAAGACAGCACTCTATATCATCGCGTCTTTTTCAACCGCTCTATACGTTTGTGGTTTGCCTTTGTGTATATATCTCTCTCTCTCTCTCGAGCCAACTCAGTTTTTGGAACGTGTGAGACATGCACAAGTATTCAGAAACGTGCGCGTGCTCGGGCTTAATGTACGTACGCTCACGCGCAACACAACCAGACATTTCTTGCAAGAACATCTTTTTTCTAAGTAGCAGAACAAACAAGAAGAAAAAGACAACGTATTCTTCTCATATATATAGATGTCGCTGAAGGAAAGATTACAAGGTCGTGTTCTGCAGTATCATTTAGCTGAAAATTACTCTTTGTGCTTCGATGACTCAAAATTTCGGGCAACAACTTATCATATTTTTTCAATAATAATAAAAGAAGACTCCTTTATACATGTTTAAAAAGAAATACCAAAAACGCGATGTGTTGTAATGACATGTCTGACTAATACCAAGAGATTCGTTTTGTTCTTTTGTTTAGCTTGCCTTAGCATCTTTCTTGGGCATTATAAGTCCTGGTTATATCGTAATCAGTTTCAGCTTCTTCTTTTTCATTACTTCTCATAGAAAAAGGGTCAAAAGGTCCCGTTCTAATAAATATATTTTTCTTCCATGCATTGTCAATGTACATGCGAAGATGACAATGATAACTACAACTTATAAAGGTCATATTACTGTTATAATACGGTAAAAAAAGGAGATGTGTTTATATCTCGTAGATGTAGTGACCCGCTAGTGACTGCTGTTTATATCTCGTAGATGTAGTGACCCGCTAGTGACTGCTGTTTATATACGAGATATAAACAGCAGTCACTAGCGGATCACTACATCTACGAGGTATAAACAGCAGTCACTAGCGGATCACTACATCTACGAGATGTAGTGATCCGCTAGTGACTGCTGTTTATATCTCGTAGATGTAGTGACCCGCTAGTGACTGTAGTGACCCGCTAGTGACTGCAACCAAGTGAGAAAAAAGAGATTACTGTGACTAAATATATACAGGACCGGACTTTTGGCCAAATATTAGGTCTTTTCACAGTTGTTCTAAATGCCGTAGTGCCACTATTCTTATGTTTCTGAACAGATCTAAGCATGTAATAAGCACATATTGTAGCTTGTCAGCTTTCTTACAATATCAATGTTCACATTTTCTACAAAACAACCTGCTGTGTAATTGTTCAAAACATTCTTATTTAAAATGTAGTTATTATTCTAATATAGATATGTTAAAGTGTCATTGTATAGATACGTCAACTAACTATTGCTTGATTACCCTTATAATTAGTCACCCAGTTGGTCACGAGTAAGTTTAAGGACTTACAATGCTAAAATCCGGGGTTCGAGTCCCCGTGGTGGGCATAGCGCAGATAGTCCATTATGTAGTTTTGCACTAAGATAAACAAACGAAACGAACCTCTAACAATTAAGCGAAACCTTCCTCGCGTTATTGCAAGATAAATTATTTCATACTACGTTCATGTTTTACCAAAGCTAAACTATTTCTGTAATGGAAATTGGGAAATGTAAATGAAATAACAGCTTGTTATATTGTATTCTTAAGGCTAAGTTAATACCATGTGAAGTTGGCTTTAACTTTCGTGTTCCAGTTTAATGTATGAGCTTGACTAAAAATATTCCGCCGAAAGCAAACTTTATTTTTTGTTACTTTACGGATTAAAATCTACCATAGCTTAGCATTTCTACAAATGTAGATTTAACGACATTTAAACCTATATGTGTTAGATAGCATCTGAACTCATTTACCTACTGGAATAATTCTTATTTTCTATAATCACAATACTTATGCCACTTGTTTTTTTTCTTCTCAATGAGATTTTCGTAAAAAAAAAAAAAAAAAGCTGTTAAGATCGACTAATGTTCTCAGCGTACACGTCAAAACATTTAACAATATTGAGCTGCTAAAGAAATTACGCACCAAGAATTTTATGCTCGTTACTGGTTGTAAGGAAACAGAAAACACTCTTCTCTGACAGATGTGAAAGCCGTTAGTGAGATCTATACAGCCCTCCAGTGGCACGGCGGTATGTCTGCAGACTTACAACGCTAGAATCCGGGTTTCGATACCCGTGGTGGGCAGAGCACAGATAGCCCATTGTGTAGATTTGTGCTTAGTTACAAAGAAACAAAGAGATCTATACAAGTTTGAGATACAGCACAGCGCTATTTGTATTTACGAACTTTAGTTATTCTGGTTCTTCGGTTAAAATTCAGTACCATTAAGAACATACTTCTGATGGTAAAAAGGATTGTTATGAGGAACTGTCAATCAGATAAATAGGAACTGATGTGAGCTTCTAGTCTAAAACTAAACACGTACATGGATGGATGAAATTGTGTCTAGATAAAAAATAATTATTATAAGGGCACAAGTAAATCACGTTTTCTTGCTATGCTTCAGGGCATATCACGTTAATGCTTCCATTTCTGTTGTTTTATCATCATCCATCTTGGGTCACATCTGATAAGTATTTATTCTAGAAAGTTTGTAACTGCGAGAATTCCAAATAATAAAACAAACTGACGAAATTCTTTGGAATACTTTTGAAATTTTATAAGCACAAATAATATCCAACAAATGTTTCGAAACAAAAAATATCATTCACTTAAGAAGTCACATTTTCACTCATGCATTTACCTCAAAAAACCCCTGAATGATTTACTTTGTAGATTGTATATATTCTTATAAAACTAATCCTAAACTGTCTGAGTTTTTTCTAAAATTCTGATTGTACACCAACATTTCAATCTTGTAAGGTATTATATAGCTCTCTTCTGAATGATTTATTCTAGATTAATTTCAAGTTTTATATAACAGATCACTTTGAAATTTAACGTGTTTTATTCCTCGTGTAATATTATTCGGACAGACGGTTTTAACACGTCGTGCAGGCCATGGAATACATCACTAATTCTGACACCAGAAACTTTGCCAGGAAGGATAATATATAGAATAATACCGTGAAAAAGAGAGATAGAAAGAGACTGTACACAAATCAAAGTAAACACAGCTTCAGAGACGCAAGTTTTAAGAAAAGGCTATTAACTTGGCAACCAGCTAAAAAACACTTAGTTAAGGCAAATTTGATGCGTTAGCTCGACCAAAAAGTTTCGCTGGCTTCCCAAACTTATTTCAACTTGTTACTTAATCGGGATAAGACGTTGTTGTTTACTTGGCACTATGTTTCGACTACACAGGATTTAGTTTTTGCCTGAGCAGTGACTGACGATACGCCGCATACCACACGCATACAGAAACAAAGTCAAATAAACAATTTTATTAAAACCTGGTCACTTCGCTCGCAGAACCGACGTAACGAAATAATAACCTCCCGCCTAAACGTATACCAGATTGATACGACGATTTTCTCTGCCCCTCAGTTTGTCTGTACGCGACGAATTGACATATAAATGTTTGAATTTAGCCTCCAAATCCGGAATATACTAGATAAACTACACATGATATGGTGCCCTATTCTTAGAGAAAGTTTTTACTAGCGCTTCGCGTTTTCCCAGAAAACTGAATTTTAGTTTTCCGAGTGGTTTTAACGAAGGTTTTATTGTATAATGAACTCATAAACGTTTCAGTTTGCAGACTGAGTGGAATGGATGAGCGAATTCATAACGTAAGCATGAAAGTTTAGAGAGAATGTATACTGTCATAGTATAATATAGGGATATTTCATTACATAACTGACGTTTCATTTCGAAGTAGCTAGTTGATGCTTCAAAATGATTGTTATAACAATAACGATTAGTTGAAAGAGCGACCAGGAAGAAGGCAGTTTTGAGAGAAAGAACTGTTTATCTTTGTTACTGGCACAGCTAAAAATAAAATTCGATACAAACGCAGTTTCAAATTTTTCTATTCTTTTTTGGTACACAAGAGTCTAAATGTAATATTGTCTACAACTTACAGCTGTAATAGTCACCAGTGTATAAATAACTTAAGCTTAAAATTATGCATATCAAGAAACGTATAATACTTTTTTAAAGCACAATAATTCGCATCCAACAAGAAGGCATTAACATGTATAACTATTCACTATTTCATGTGTGTGTGTGTTTGCATTCGTTTAATCTAATTTAGCAGAAAAGCTTTTCATTATGATAATTTCACATTGGAATTACAGAAAAATAAACGAAATAACTATATCAGAATTCAATTAATATACGTAGCATTGAACGATTAGGTTAAGCCGATCAGATATTTCTCGCTCCCTCTTTTTCCAATGCACTTGCCAAAAAACAAACCCAACAAAATTCTAGTCCCATACATCGTTAAGACACAGTGTCGTCCATTAAATTCGTAATCTCGGTTTTTAACTGCCTCTTAAATAACCAAATCTAAATCCAAACACGCAAAGAAAAACAAACAATAGAAGTGAATTATACAATCAGTAAAAATAATTGGACATAACTAGAAAGTAGCGAAACGTCTAATCCTGGAAAAACTAAAAAGAAAGCTAAAAAGGACTATTTACACTCTGTAAATCTGTAAGCCTTTTCTAAATGATTGATACTATGAATTACTTTGAAGCTTAAACTAGCTATTGACAAAATCACAATTGTAGAAGGACAAGCAGGCGTTACGGAGTTCGTAAAGGATACTTTCCTGCAGGACTGTGTGGTTAAACAAAAAGCACCACAGTACAGGGGCACGATCCATAGCATAATCAGCCCAACACAATATAAATCCTATCTTTAATTCACGTATTGTGTCTTCAACTATATTTTATGACTGAGTGGTTTATTACTGAACGTATCATGCTTTAATTTTCAATCGGTACTTCTTAAAAATAAAAATATCTTCAAAGATTCTTGTTTCAAAACAGAATGCCTTAAATTTGCCTGAAAATTATTTTTACCAGCGATATTAAAGAAATATGCGATAATCTCTTTTGTTAAGCAGATCTATTACGAAAGGTGTATCTAAAGCATGGGAGTTTCAAGCTATATTATCTCTGTAATAGTAACATGTGAATGAATATTTCAAGTGATTTTCATGCTCACCAGTAGCACGTGTTTGTGTCAACAATGACATATATGTTCACCCAAAGAATTATTTTAAGTCTTCTACATTATTTATTGCGGGAAGTAAACTCCTGAACGCTGCGCAACGTTGCAGCACATCTTTCTTGTAGAAAGCTGATCGATACTCTCTGATACACTGTTACGTATTAGAATTTCAAATGGTCTGAAATTGAGTTAACTGATATGTTAAATTTAGTAGTTAAATTGTACTTTGGATTTACTAATTAAATTAAAGCCGATATATAGTCAGTTTATGATGTTTGCCAACAAGATTGATACACACAGTTTTATTTTTTAACACAAATATGTTTTTAATATACGCACAACAGTACAATTTACAATAATACAGGTTGACCCTCACTAATCCGGCATTATCGGGACCTGGAGGGTGCCGGATTAGCCATCTATTAGGTTAGAATACACCAAACCCACTAGCTAACCACCTCATCTTAAAATTAAAATATTCCATAAAACAGTACAAGTTGATTAATAAAGAAAAGATAATTATCAAATAAATTGGAAAATATTGGAAAGAAAACTTTCAAGCGAGACTAAAGTATTTACCTAATAGCGCGTATCTTGCTTTACTGTATTTGAAATTGTTCTAGCCGAAATTAGTGCCGGATTACTGATTGCCGGACTAGTGATGGTCAACCTGTAGTTATTACAAACAATGATTTATCAACAAAGGTTTCACAGACTTACAAGCAATATAAAGTATTCCTTTTACTTTTAGTCTGGAACTTATTCGACATCTTATCGAGGGTTCACGATGAGCGAGTTAATTATTAGGTACGATTCATTTAATAAAAAAGGGAGCTAGGTAGCCCTGTAGTTCTCGCTGATCATACGCCTATTATAGATTGAGTTTCCACCGATAAAGTCAGGTTATTTACCGTTAGTTACCGGTCACATACGCTGAGCTCTCCACGATGAATTTATATAATGTTTTCGTAAAAATACTAATGTCCGATGAGAATCCCCTGAAGTTAAATAATTTGTAATGTTCGAACTTTGTAAAGATTCCTGGTCAAATATCTGAAGCTTTCCGATTGATTAGCATTATAACAATCACAGTTATAGCTTCAAAGTTTATAGCACACTGACTATAGCGAACTAATAATAGATATTCTCTTTGGCGCATCGCGTTGGTTATATTTATAGGCGTGGGAAGACTTTTTAGAAAATTCAGATTACGTAACAATGTAAATTAAAGCGTTTACGTACACACATTTTCTACAACTTTGGAGAATATGCGGGAGTTTCGCAATACATTTCTAACACTATAAGCTAGGCATGTTTTTAAATATAAACTCAATCCATACAAACGTTGACATTAAAATAAATATATAACAACAAATTCGTTATATTCACAAACTAATCTGTCCAAATGATTACGTACTTATAACAGAAGAGGTATTTCATTCTCATTGTTTTAAGAGTTATTATCTTCCGTCTAGATTATCAGACATACCTACTATCTCTGTTTGTTTCAGAATTTCGTGCAAAGCTATACAAGGGCTAACTGCGTAAGCTATTCTAATGTTGAACTGATAGACTAGAAGATACTCGATAATACTTACCGTCAATATTTGGGATATTCCTTTACGATCGATCTATGAGATTTCACCTTAAATTTATAGCGCATTTGTAGCAACGGTTCAGGAACCAGGAATCCTAGGATCCAAAGTCCGAGCCATTAACTACTAGAACGCTTCTAGTCCAAGATAAATGTCACAAAAGTAATTGTTCTTTTAGGAAAATATTTCAGTTTTTAAGTTAGTGCTGTGAGGACTGTACCAATATAAAGCTTCAGAAAATGCTGCTACCAATTTTACAGCGAGTTCACAAGAAGTGAGATTTTTATCTTCAAACTTTATATGCCGGTTTCTCTTACATTATAGGAAGTAAAACACCAAGAGAACCAGAAAAATACGAATCTGATTTTTAAACATACACATGTTAAGTATTTGTTGTTAATCAGACTTTTTCGTGACGTGAAAAGTATTTGCTGACGTTCACACGAAACCAATATCAGACTTTTATGAACTATATTCAATTCTTGTAAAAATGAGATAAGATAAAAACTAAAATATTTCCATCATTATTAATATTGGACAAGGGTCCAACTATAGCTTTTTAACTTGTATTCGTGTTAGACGGTTTAATGTTAGATATAATTCCACGAGATATCTCAGTTTTATTTATTACGACCGTATTGAAGTTCTTCTAATAACTATATGTACCATATGAGCTGCAGTACACTAATTTATAACGTTGTTAAGTTCTGACTCATCATGCTGTAGTTTTTCACTTTCGGTTCACATTTGCCACCAAAAAAAAAAAAAAAAGTTACCGCGGGTGCACTATAAAAGAGACGGTCATATCTCACTATTCGGTCAGACAAGAGTAACCCAAGAGGTGGCGGTGGGTGTTGTTAACTATATAATCTATCTATTGAAAATTTGAGACGACTATGCGCGTGTAGCCCTTCTGTAACTTTGCGCGACATTCTGAAACAGATAGGTGTGGTGGCTTAATGTTCATATGTAATCACTCGTAATATTGTTTATTTGTTTGTTCTAGAGCAAAGTCACATTGAGCTATCTTCTGTGCCCACTGCGAGTAATCGAACCCCGGATTTTAGCGTTGTACGTCCATAGACTTACCGCTGTCACATCAGGTGACAGTGATGTTGAATTTTTCGTAAATTACAGAACATCACATAGTGTATTTCTCCGGTGTTTGTAAGAGGAAGCGTTTTTTTTTATTTTGAATTTTTCTTTGGTTTACATAGAATAATTTAAGCCTGAGAATTTGAAAAAAGTAAACATTTTATCATATGTTGTTGGCTGCTGGTATTTCAATTTTGGATGCAATGTCGAAATGCCAAAAAACTTTTACAACCCGTAAAATTGACATTCTTTATGTATTTTATTTTATCCATATCTCCAACCCAATCAACTGCATCTTCTTTTCCTTTTCCGAAAAAACTCCTCCTCCTTCACTCCCCCCTCTCTCTCTGTATATATATATGAACTAAGGAATTTTTACAGAAAAAGAGTAAATATAAATTTTGGAACTAAAGGGCTATATACATATAAATTATCAAATGATGAAATAATACGGGTTGTAATTCCACCTATAAATTGATATTTTTAAATATACTAACCTTAATTAGAACATGGATATTCTGTTGTTACAGCGAGTGATAAAAGAACGTTTAGAGTTATTAAACTTATATACGAAATTATATATTTATATGTAATCGACCTATTCACGTTATGGATAATATGAAAATTAATCACATTAAAAAGAACTATGCTTTCCTTATATCGACTCATTATTTGATGACAATCATTACACATTATTATTATTGCCCGATACCATATTTAATAAACGTTTTCGAAGGAAGACGAGGTCAACCTTATAGCACATAACAAACTTTCCACAGAACTATTACTGTACGGCTTCTAAGGCTATGTTTAAGCACACTAAAAGTACATAAGTCTATCGGAGCTGTATTGAGATACTAAACAATAATTTTATTAGGCCTACATAAGGTTGCTGTGATTTCACTGTTTTTAGACTATCTTTTTCGTGAAAATATCGTTAAATTTCGAGGTGTGGCAGGAAGTTTGTGAACTTTTGACTTCTGATCCTTCTCGAACTTTAAATCCTTGCTTATTATCCCTTTCCTGGAATCAGAAGACATGTCCATTTTTATCACTAAGGGGAATTTTCTTTCTTAATAATAGCCTTTACTTTGCAGATGAAGGAGTTGCTTCGTATTGGCTTGGAGGAATGGTTTCGAAGCCCACTTCTGTCCTAATTACTCTCTTACTGCAGTCATATTTTTCGCTCTGGAGAACATCGATAAATCCATTCTTCGAACATTTCTGTCATTTAACTTTCCTCGGAAATGGCAGTGTCATAATCCTCCAGCCATAAATCTATTCATAGAAGTATTGCACTCTCAAATAGTCAGGAAGTTGCAGTAAACATACAATACATGTCGCCCGTGGCGCTACGACTCGCAACTGCAACGACATGTCATTGCTGTTACATATGCAAACTGTTCTTAAAACATGCGATTAATCCTCTGTATTTCCTTGTCGCACCCTATCCTGGTAACCCTTAACCCTATCCTGGTAACCCTTGTTGTCGTTTCAGTTTCCCAGTTTCCATATGCTTTTTTATAATTAAAACCATAAATGTTGGAAAACCTTCATTTTGTGGAAGAAACGCGCAGTTTTTGACATGTTGAATTAAGTTACTGCTCTATGTAGAATTAAATGTAGCATTATCACGTGCACGTGAACTTAAGAGTAAACGCATCATTCAGCTGTTGGTGTAAGTACATTCCACAATATTATTCCTATGTGTTTCGTCATTTGATGCCACAGACTGTTTTATTATTCTTAGGTTTTGTGTAAAGTAGGTTTTAATATATCTAACATTGCTACGTATAGATGTTACTGATAGAATATGAATTGAAAATATAAGGGTTACCAGGATAGGGTTAAAAATTATAGTGACGACTCCAGCTTAGATAAATGATAAACTGAACAATTACTCTTTGTTAGTTACTCTTGTAATTATTCCCAATACTGTAATATACATAAATTCTGCTCGGGTTGCGGCACACTTTTTTAGCCTTTTGTGAAGCATTGTCTAATGCTTTAGGGACAGCTATTTTCGCATACATATCAAATGATCAATCTGACAGAAAAAAAATGAGCTGTTCTTTGTAGAACATAAAAAATTCTGTTCGTTGAGAATGCAAAATAAAACTTTGTATCATTAAAAATTTCAGAAATATGGTGTTCCAAGTACGATTGTTTTTACCTCAACTGTAGATTTAATGCCTAAAATTACTTCTTTTTTTTGCAGTTGTCTGTTCTCAAGCGTATGTTACTGTAATTATACTAAAAATGCTCGAAAACGAACCATATAATATATATTACATGTAAAAGCTCAACGCTCATTAACCGCAATCTGAGGGTCACGCGTTCGAATTCCCGTCCCATTAAAAATGCTCGCCCTTTCAGCCGTGGGCGAGCAGTTATAAAGTGAAGGTCAATCCCACTATTCGTTGGCAAAAGAGTAGCCCAAGAGTTGGCGGTGGGAAGTGATGACTAGCTGCCTTCCCTCTAGCCTTACGCTGCTAAATTAAGGACGGCTAGCCCAGACAGCCCTCGTGTAGCTTTGGGCGAAATTCAAAACAAACCAGCTCATTAACTGGTAGGTAAACAACTACAAAGAAAACAAAATATTAGTTAGAGTTTACAGTTGAAATACAGAAGGCTTAATATTTGATAAAATAATTTTGATTATAAATCATATTAAAGTACTTTACGGTCAGAAAAAAAATCCAAAGCTTT
>NW_013665745.1:569064-576518 GCF_000517525.1 Limulus polyphemus
AATATTCACATACATAGATCAATATAGTGGTGTAAGTCTATATATAAATATTCACATACATAGATCAATACCAGACAATCCTATTCCACAACTTCATTGATTTCAAAAGTCTTCGATCAGGCCTAGGATAAATCATTATGGACCACAATGAGAAATCATAGCATTGAATCTCATTACAACGACACACAAAGAACAGTGCTAAACAACCGAATACTGAATAACTAGTACAAGTAGTAGCCTTACACTGCTAAATTAAGGACGGCTAGCCCAGATAGCCCTCGTGTAGCTTTGGGCGAAATTCAAAACAAACCAGCTCATTAACTGGTAGGTAAACAACTACAAAGAAAACAAAATATTAGTTAGAGTTTACAGTTGAAATACAGAAGGCTTAATATTTGATCAAATAATTTTGATTATAAATCATATTAAAGTACTTTACGGTCAGAAAAAAATCCAAAGCTTTTGAGTATCAGTTTTAGTATGCTGAGTATAAAAACAAGCGCCAAGTTATTATTGTTATTGTTATTTCCTGTAGCGTAAATCAACTGTAGTAGTTATTCGTCCTGTTCGTAGCAAGAGATGAGGGGAAAGGAACTTACGATAAATGGTAGTTCTTGGCCAGCCTGCTTTATGAACTGAAAGATTTCTGTTCTTATGATGGATTTGGCTCAATATTACACTTTCTCGCAAGGGAGTTTGGATTTTCTCCATTTCTACAGAGTTACGTGATAGGTCTATACGCCATTACTGCATATATTAATGAGCGTAATACCCGAGAGTAAGACGTAGTGTTTTTTGTGTGTACTGACAATGTGTCCAGCTATGAAGAAGTTGGCCGTACAAGTCTGTATTTGTAGTGAACTGAGGAATTTGTATCAATAAAAGATTCTAAAGGTGTACAGTTTAATAAGTCATCGCGTGTTTCAAGACCGCAAGATACTGTTCTGAAGAACTCTCAATGTACCAATAACTGAGTTATGGCGTATGTCCTCAAAAAAGGATAGGTTTTCCTAGCCAACCTACAAATGTAGTTGGACGTAAACACTTGCTGCAGATTTACAACACCAAATTAAATTCAAACAGCACACGGAGAGATATAAACATTATATATAAGTTTTAAATATAATTGTTTATTTTTATTACAACCACTTAAATTTTATAATCATAATATTCTTCATGCTAGGATGTGTAACGAAGTATATTTCATCTCAAAACTACTTGATGGACTTGTTTTAAATCTAAGTACGTATCAAATGGGTTAGAAGACGACGTGAGACTGAAGAAGAAGCACGAATGTATCGAAACTAGTTTCTTTGAAGTCAGACTTCTGACAGTTTGTTCCGTTTACTGTGGGTTTTTTTTCACTAATTGCTGTACACAATATTGGGTTCTTTTATTATTACGTATCAAATTATTTTATCCACGAGAGGAATTATGGTACGTGTTTAGCTTTCATTATTGGAATTTACATCCTGAGCGACCCCCCTCCCCCCAGTAGCACAGCGGCAAGTCTGTAGGCTTATAAAGCTAAACACCGGGAATGCGAAGGAAAATTTCTGTATTTTTGACAGTTTCGAAGATTTGGTGTTTCTAATGAGTTTTTTTTTTTTCTGGAGTTAGTATTCAAAATTACTCTTTCAGCAATAACTTAAATATGGTAAAAGTCAGAAAAACCCCATTAATGCTTTTTGTTCTTGTTGATGTTGAAAGAAATAATAAAACATCATAATAGAGGGCGATTATCAAAGACGTTTGCGTTTGGCAGCTCAGCGCGTCATACCTCACAAATAGTATGGCATAGGAAGGGATGTTAAAGGTACCATGTGGATGCAGAAGCCACAGTTATCACATGTTGCCACCAAGGTCGCGGCTATGACCTAATGTTTGATCAATCACAGTAACTGTTCAAAATGTGCTCTTTCAGCGTCCAATATGCATTGCATCCGGGTAACAACGGATATTACAGTAACAACGCACATCTCCTCCGGTATACTGGAAACCTTTCAGAAAAATGTATCCTGGAGATCTAAAATTGTGCAAGGGTTTTCACAGTACCATATGACTTCAGGTACCCCTACAAACAGAAATCGGCTGATGTAATGTCTGGAAAATAAGGTGGCCATTTACAAGGAAAATGACGTGAATTGATTCTATCCTGAAAGTGCTCTTCTTCATGGTTACCAATATAAGCAGAGGTGTCATCCCGTACGAAAAACTATGACTTTGCTTTGCTGCAGCATTGGAATAACATTGGTTGTAAACATTACATCGTACCTTGCAACATCGTCTGTGTACGTTTTCATCCATGTGCTGGTGGTTCTCCAAAATAAGAACGATTAACAATAACAAAATCAGCTATAAAACCTCACCACATTATTATCTTAACATTATGGAGATATGTGGGATATGTTACACGTGTATTAGTTTATAACCAGATAGTGCAACTGCACGTGATGATTCTTTCAGAAAGGGAAAAAGTACGCTTTTTCAATACATAAGATATTGTAAAACCATTAGTCATAGAATTACAGTTTTTCCAAAAACTAAAAAGCAAAATCAACACGTCGGGTTCATACCAGGTTCTTCCGTGCTTGCACATAATACAGTTTCCAAAGAAACATTCGAAAAGTTGACTGAAGAGTCTTACGAAGAGCTGAAATAAGCAGATCCAGACAATGGGGGACATAATGCTTCCTAAAAATTATGTTTACGAACTATCGCATAGCAACACTTGATCAAGGCTCTCTGCAGCTGTTATGATCTTTACAACATTCCCTGAGAGCTGCCTCGACATTGCATCCTTTGGTGTAATAACATTTAACTAGTTCACCTCTTAACACTTGTCAGTTGCAGTAGGTTTAATGAGCTGCACTGCGATCGATAGATCAATTTATAGCCATAGGAGACATATAAAAAAACCACAGTGGTGTCTCTCGTGTCAATATGAACCAGCTAAAGCATTCGCATCCGCATGATACATACATTTGCATTTTGACTTTTCTAAGTCTTACTGTTTCTGAAATATGATACGTTGAAATACAAAACTTTCTTTATATTCACTCTATACAATACTTTATTGTATATTTATCGTTTTAATATTTCAGGATTATGTTTTAGACTGAAAGCTATATTTCTTTTCGATTTGCTGATGACGTAGATGTGAAATTCTAAAGTATTCGTTGAATATTTCATACAATAGAGATAAATCAAAATCACATAACCAAATCGTTTCTTAAGATCGTCGAGGAACTTGGAAAACCGAAATTCTTGGCAGTTAGAGTGCAATTCGAAAAGAGTAAAAATGTTGAACATTTATGAAAAATGACACAAAATCCTCGTTTGAAATTCATTAAAGACAAGTTTTGGCGAGCTTACCGCAAGACAGAGGAAAAAGGCAAATAAATCTGTTTAGAAGAAGAGAGGCAAGTAAATCTATATAAATTTTTACCAACAAAGCAGCCGTTTTCACAAGTTTGTAATACTTTAGATAAACAACAATTTGAGGATTATGGACGAAAAACCAGAAACAAAAGACGTGATGATTATTGTTATCGATATAGCTACAAATTGGCCGACTAAAAGTGTATCGAACTTTCCTGCCGTAACTGTAACACGTAAATAGCAAGATTCAGAAGGGTAAGGATATGTGTGTGTGTTGTTTGTTATCAACTATAAATTGGAAGCTCCATTTCTGTTTGAATACAAATTATTATTTGTTTCTGAAATCTCTTAAATTATTTTTGCTGTTGTTATCAGAAGCTTACTCTTCTATTTAATATTTTATCATGAGAATAAGAAAAAATATTGTTAAGGCATATTGAGTTGCGTATTTCCGGATAGGTGTTTGGTCGTTCTGTACGACCTGGGAGGGTGAGGTTCAATCAGACCACTTAACCCTATTGAGTTGCAACAGTTCGGTTTGTTTTGAATTTCGCGCAAAGCTGCACGAGAGCTATCTGCGCTAGTCGTCTCTAATTTAGCAGTAAAAGACTAGAGGGAAGGCAGCTTGCCATCTTCACCCATCGCCAACTATTGGCCTACTCTTTTATCGAGACATTATAACACCCTCACGGCTGAAAGGGGAAGTATGTTTGAGGGGACGGAGATTCGAACCCGCGAATCGCAGATTGCGAGACGAACGCCCTAATCACTTGGCCATGCTAGGCCTAGATACCATAAACAAGTAGAGAGATCCCAACATATATCTCTGTCATACCGACCAAGTCAACTGCTGATGAACATTTGAAAGAATGCTCAATAGATTCAGTAGGTATCACTATTTTTTGTTTCTTCGTTTTAGAGCAAAGTCACATTGGGCTATCTGTTTTGTTCATCGCGGGTAATCGAGGTTAGCGTTGTTAGTCCGTAAACTTAGCACTGACACACCGGTGTACTTTTATGGTGGAACTTAGCCAAAAGTCAAAGTTTATGACCCAACAAACCACCACAGTTTTTTTCCCAGTAGGTTCCCATATCTTATTGACTTGTTTAGGCATCGGACTGTTTCATTACATAACTTTGTCCGCACGTTGGGGTCATGGGTGAGTTATGAGAGTAAGGTCAAACCCCTATATTTGATCTAACAAGAGTAACCCACGAGTTAGTGGGTATTGTTGACCTGATGTCTTTAGTCCACCAGCTCAAAATTAGCAATGGCTATGTGGAGACAACGCTTGTTTGGTTTTGTACAATATTCTAAAACAAAATTTCAGTGAGCACGAATGTTCTCTTTCTGCTTTGTTTATTAGATGTGAACTTTTTTTTTCAACAAATAAATATCTTTGACTTCTACAAGTAGAGACATGTCTCCAAAGAAAACTCATATAATTCATAGGTCAGGATCATGGGGCTTTTTTAAGCCTAAGTACGACATTTCCGTGATAGAACTGCCCTATTATCCTAAACACGTCGTTCTTTTCGCGTTCGAGTCATAAACAGATAACAAATGAATACATTTTCCTATAAGTACATGATTATAATTAAAGAACGGGGGGTTTAAAAAACAAACCTAAATAAATGGGGAGTATTTTGGTATTTCGAGTATCTGAAAATGAGTTACTAGCATTAACAATCATATTTGACCATTAGTCCTGCTGGTGAAAAAAAAAAGCTTGTTATCTAATTTCCTTCCTTTCAATTGAATTCTATATGGTTAAAATTTTCTTCAATTTTGAACATTGTTTTTAAGCTCAACTGTGTTAAATATTACTTGTGATTGGGTGATGTGAATTTAAATGATAATGACTCGGTTATCCTAAAACAAAATGTTTTTTTTTTCGTTCAATGTGTTTATGTAGCAACTGCCACAGAATTCTGGTTTAAAGTAAACTTACTAGATTGTTTGCTCGTTTTAAATCAGAACTACATAATGGACTATCTGCGCCCAGTCCACTGTAAGTAATCGAACCCAGATCAGAGCTACATAATGGATTATCTGCGCTCAGTCCCCTGTAAGTAATCGAACCCAGATCAGAGCTACATAATGGACTATCTGCGCCCATTCCACTGTAAGTAATCGAACCCAGATCAGAGCTGTGTAATGGACTATCTACGCTCAGTCCACTGTAAGTAATCGAACCCAGATCAGAGCTACGTAATGGACTATCTGCGCTCAGTCCCCTGTAAGTAATCGAACCCTGGATCTTAGCATTGTAAATCCTCAAACTTAGCGCTTGTCCATCGGGGGGAGGGCACTTTATTAGAAGTCCTAGTTTTTGAAAGAAAAGGAAAATTGTCAATGACTGAAGGCATAATGTTGACAAGCTGATAGCGATTTTTTTTTCTCTAACGTATATTTGTACATTGAATGTATTAATTAGTACTTGGAAGGTGTGAGGTTGTTGGTTGATATTTATAAACCATGCTTTAGCGGTGTATAAACATCAGTATTCTATCAATTTAAATTATACCACATTCATACCAGTATTTAGTTTCACTTGTTTCTTCGTCTTTAGTTAATCACATTACCAAAAAAAAAATTCTTTTTACACAGTATAAATCGTTTCCAAAAAAGAAAAAAAGTTATTGAAATCTCTCCACCGGTCAAACATGAAAAAACAATGCTTTGGTGTGAAAAATCCAGCTCCGTGTCGTTGTTGTAACGTCAGTATCTGGCTGTTATTCAACATGAAAATTGTAGCAACAAAGGTTACTCGCTGTGAAGTTCGGAGCCACTGTACGCGACAATAAAATTAGAAACATTGCACTGCCAAAATGAATCAAGTGTTTGAAGCCGTTTTTGGTTTTAAGGGTTATTTACAATAGGTGTTCCTCTGTGTTTCTGCACCCTCCACTCTCAACATGCGAGCTCTGTTGATCAAGTCAATATTTCAGTTTTAAGATTAATGAGCAAGTGGAAATGTTATTAGCAAATTTTGTAATTTTTCAGCTCAAGTATAGAAATTTCAACTTAGTCAGGTTGAAGAATATATATATAGCCCCTTTGCGATACTCCAAGGACAAATGATAAAATATCACCTCTGTAATCTGTACGGTAAACTTGAAAAAGTTGGATACCCAGCGAATAATACCGCGCGGTAGTTCCATTTGGAACCTTAGAACATTGTGTCATACAGTGTCGAATGCTTTCTCGATGTCGAGAAAACATGCGACAGTGCATTCTTTCTTACTAAAACCATCTACGATTGTTTCTGTTAGTCGAACTAGGTGGTCGGTAGTCTGTCTAAATTTTCTAAGTCAATTTTGGATTTCTGGTAGTTTTAAAGTGATCTCCAGGAATTTGGAGAGTCGGTTACTGATGATTATTTCTAGATTTTTCCTATATAGCTGGTCAGGCTGATCGGGAGGTAGCTATTCGGTTGAATTGTTGGTTGAATTGTGGGGAGTAGGTTAATGATTATTCTTTCTTGGATTTTTCCTATATAGCTGGTCAGGCTGATCGGGAGGTAGCTATTCGGTTGAATTGCTGGTTGAATTGTGGGGAGTAGGTTAATGATTATTCTTTCTTGGATTTTTCCTATATAGCTGGTCAGGCTGATCGGGAGGTAGCTATTCGGTTGAATTGCTGGTTGAATTGTGGGGAGTAGGTTAATGATTATTCTTTCTTGCATTTTGCCTATATAGCTGTTCAGGTTGATCGGGAGGTAGGGATTCGGTTGAATAGCTGGTTGAATTGTGGGGAGTAGGTTAATGATTATTCTTTCTTGGATTTTGCCTATGCAGCGATCAGTATCTGCTCGACTTATTTGCTGGACTTCTTTGTGGAACATTAGTAGAATCGCTTGCTTCCAAGAAACCGAGAACTATACAGAGTTTAGTGAAAGGTTGAAAAGGGCTGTAAGGTGTTCAAACAATATCCGAGTGCCTTTTTTAAGGAGGATAGCCTGAGTGCCATCTTCTCCTGAAGCTTTGTTTTTTGTTGCATTAATTGCTTGTTTAACTTCTATTTCCGTTATCATTTCAATTTTCGATAGTTTGGTCATTGTGTATGTTAG
>NW_013665745.1:577518-591793 GCF_000517525.1 Limulus polyphemus
TTGTAGTCCTACTCCTTGACGGTTGCAGTTCTTTCCTTACATCTGTGGATAAATTGTAGTCCTGCTTCTTGACAGTTGCAGTTCTTTCCTTACATCTGTGGATAAATTGTAGTCCTACTTCTCGACAGTTGCAGTCCTCTTCTAGCATCTGTAAACAAATTGTAGTCCTACTTCTCGAAAGTTGCAGTTCTTTCCTTACATCTGTGAATAAATTGTAGTCCTACTCCTTGACAGTTGAATAAATTGAACAAGGCTCCCTCTAACATCTTAAGTAGTCTATGCCACACTGGACTAAGAACGTTTTCCTTGACGAAAGGTGGTCCAATTCGATATTAGGTGGAGCCCTAATAAAGTAACCAGGTAGTGTATAATTTCAAATCTTACCACTAAAAAAATTGAGAAAATGGTCTTTATTTAAAGTATTTTAATTGGTCTGATTTTAATGACTTCAGGACTTCACTGCTAAACACTTCTACACTAATTTATACAGCTTTTCTAGACGAGCGTGGCCTAGTATTTAGCGTACATGGACTTGAATCCAATCATTCATGATTCACAATCAGTTGCTGCAGAAATGCGCTCTGCACTTTGGAGCAGTGGTACGTTGTAAGAATAACAGTCAAGTGCCACCTTATCACCAAGAGTTGGTAGTGAATGGTGTTGACCAGCTGCATTTTCTCTAGTCTATCAGCTCAACATTAGGAGTGGATATGCCCAGGTATCCCTTGTGTAGCTTTCCGAGAAAATCCTGAAACAAACAAATATGCAACTTTCCAACAAAAAGTGAGGAAAAAAATTAGTTGATTTAAAGTGATTACACTATTTAATGATATTCGTTAATAAAAAAGTAGATTGAAAATGTTTCTTCTTTTTAATATTCCTAAATCTGGATATTTTGTTAATTAATTACTAATTGCTTTACGTTTATTAAGTGTCGCCTTGTCACCAGTCTTTCAAAATCTACTGAAGCTCGTTATTGTTACAAAGGTTAAAATAGGTGTTACTGGTTTTAGGGCAAAGCTACAAAATGGGCTATCTACAACGGAGGATCGAACCTGGGAACTTAGTGCTGTATATCATTCTTGCAAATTAAGAATGCATTTCATCGTTTCTTTATTCAGTGTTTATTCAGAAATTATTGTTACCGAACAACGTTTGTCAGACATTAAGCGTTCCATATAATTAAGTTAGTTGTTTTCATTTGTGGAAAAGAACATGGCACACTTGTTTTTACAATAACTTAAAATAACATACATTATTACATATGCTATTGACATGCACAAATTAATTATTTCTCTGTCTTATGTCAGCTCTTTTTATCCTTCTTTTTGAAGCTCTTGCCTTTCTTAATTCAAATGAGTGAACGTGAATGGTTTCTTAACATTTATTTTTACTTTTTTATGTTTTGTATATGGATTACATTAAGGTCATACATGTCCATATATATATATATATATATATAATAAATAATTATGTAAGGTTTAGTCAAAGCCGTTCTTAGAATAAGCAGCAGTCTTTCTACTGTTACAAAAATGGTATGTAATAATACCTTTTTTATACAAGAAAAAACGGATTAAACAGATATAAATTTAACTGGAGCCTAACTAAGAGCTTGGAATATCCTATCTTTAATTGCTGAAACTACTGTACAAGGGATCCAAGACAGCGAATGTATCGAAAACAAGACGATTTTAACGTCTGCTAACCTCAAATTTGGATATCTATTTCTTCCATTTCCATCGTCTTGTACTTTTATAAATCGTCGGATTTAGAACGCTAAAATCAGGGGTTCGATTTCCCTCGATAGACACAGCAGATAGCTCGATGTGGCTTTGCTATAATTAAAACACACAAACACACACTCCATAGTCTTATAGACGTTTTATGAAACTTAGATCACGGCGTTTTATTGGCCAATCTATGAGTTCTGTGGTTTCATATTCAAGGTAATTCAACAACAAGGTTCGGTCCAATTGTGTCTGCAAAAGGTGGTAAAACTATCCAATACCATGTAAATATATCGTCAAGCACTTAATACAAACCTCAGAAGAAAAAATAATCGATTCATGATTTATTCTTTCTTAGTGATCTCTTCCCACATGACACATGAACCGTCATCCAAACAGTTATGTTTAGTAATATGATAGAGAGCATATCATTCACTTCTGGCTCTACAGATGCGAACTTTCAAGTCACGTTGTTTCTGCTCTGTTATGAAACTGTGAAAGAGGTGTTATATTAAAACATGAAAGTAATCTAGTTTATTTCTAGAGCGAAACTATACTCTGTATATGAATACGAGAACAAAGTTATTGTTTCAGCTTCAGACAAAAAGAATAAAGGCCTTCAAAGATGGGTAGTTTTCATTTTAATAATGGAAAATATCTAAGAAGATAAAAGTTTTTTTCTTAATTATCAGAAGTAGTTCATAATTTTTCTTCTGAATGATGTTTTTATGCTTATCAGTTTCAACTTTATGCAAAGTCCAAATTTTTGTACTTGTTCCAATAATTATGAGTCTTACATGTTACAAACACTTAGTTATTCCTAGCTTTGATAGACTTAGAAATGTTCCTGAGTTATTGGAGTATTTACTCCTCTGATTTTTTTGTTTCACGAGGTTATTCTTCACCTCTCTACAACAAATGTCGTAAACCACGTTTATTTTATACTGATCTCATTTGGCTGTTTTTTTATGCTTGGTTTTTTTTATCCGTACTCAAGCTCTTCAAGGAATGTAACTCTTTTGATTGCCCGTTCCCATTTTAGTTTAATTTAATCTCTAACATAGGCGTAAATAGCTCCTTAACTTCGGCATTTATTCTGATATAGACACGTAAGTGCATTTGCACCCTATCAACACCTGTGAAAAATAAGAAAAAAATTAGTGCAAATCTATGCTTGGGAATTATTACGAAATATTCTTTCTTAAAACAGACTGAAGATTCAATTATCTGTAGGGAAGAGGACGATTTTGCCTCAGAAGAAGAACAGATGTGTATGCAATCACATGGTCATCATATGTAGTTATTTAAAGGACACTCGCTGTGCAGCACAGAACGGCGGACGATAACTAAAGTTGAGTGAAATGTTTAAGAAACCTCAATGTGTAATTTGTGTGTTTTGTATACTAAGTTTTTAATCACTAATCAAATAAAGTTAACCAAGCTACAAATCTTTTGTATTCCTGTCTTAACAGCTAAAAATAAAAGAGACAAGGCTATGCTTTTTTCTTTTGAATTTTTTCGTCATCGGTGTTTGCGTCTTATAAACCTGGGAGGGTCACGTGCAAATGACCTTTTCTCCCTCCCCTTGGTATATGTTAGCTGTTTCAGGAGAATACGAATTTAATAAATACTACAGGAATATCAGAGTACTCCGCACTTACCCTGACCCACTTTCAGGCCAGTCTCCATGTTCTTGTGAATAAATACATTTTCTCTTTATTCCATGTTCCAAAGTCCTGCACATGGCGATCATTTCCACATGTATTTATCACATTACATCGATTTTAACCCAAAATACTCTATCAGTGCTGTCGTATCAGCTTAAAATTCATGTAGGTTTCTTAGTCTAGCGTAAGATGGTCTTACTAAATTCTTATTTTCAATACACATATTAATTGTACTGAGAGATACCTAAGGCTAGCTTCATTATGTATGCAGTAGTGATCTAATTCAAAAAGCAGGTCATTTTTGTGCCAATTTTTCGCCAAATAATTTAGCGAATTATGTAGGAGTCTATCGGAGATAGTTTGTATATTTGTATAATTGAACGTAAATTTTGATGAAGTGGATCTGGGTCTTTTGTACGCTGCAATGAGTAACGAATTTTGTATTGTTTGTAGTTTATTAATATGCTGTGTTTATCCATGCCAGGCATTCATAGTCAATTACTTGACGTATTTATGTTTTGTATATTTTGTACGCTGCAGTGAGTAACGAATTTTGTATTGTTTGTAGTTTATTAATGTGCTGTGTTTATCCATGCCAGGCATTCATAGTCAATTACTTGACGTATTTATGTTTTGTATATTTTGTACGCTGCAGTGAGTAACGATTTTTGTATTGTCTGTAGTTTATTAATGTGCTGTGTTTATCCATGCCAGGCATTCATAGTCAATTACTTGACGTATTTATGTTTTGTATATTTTAATTATGTTGTTAGCTGAAGTTCCGTTGTTTTTGTTTGTTAGACACCTGGCATAATTCATATACGTTGTCAAACTTTTGTTAAATTGTTATTTGTGTGTTTAATTCACGTTAATTTAGAATCGTAGGTTAATTCTAGGACCTTGGCTGACGTTGTGGTTCATATATAGTTTGGGTGGGTCTTTTTTTAGTTTTGCAAATACTATCAATTGATTTTGGGGGACATTTATTTTGATACGGTATTTTTGGCAACATTTTACGGTATTATTTAATTGTGGTTGTAAATCTGTTGTTGCTATGAAAGGGCCCCCCAGTGGTATGTTTGTGGACTTACAACGTTAGAGTCCGGGTTTCGATACACGTGGTGGGCAGAGCACAGATAGCCCTTTGTGTAGCTTTGTGCTTAACTACAAACAAACAAACAAGCTATTAAAGGAGCAGGAGCACTTTCCCACACTGCAACATCGTCAGCGAAATGTGAAGAAAAACATAGATTTGGATCCTTAAGGGGCATATTGCTTATACACATGATGAATAAGATAAGGCTACCTACCCCTCCTTAAAGTACACCTGTCTCTGGAGTAAATGACTCCGAAAAGGTTCCCCCTACATTTATTTTACATTTTGTGTTTTCCAGCGAATAATACCGCGCGGCGGTTCCATTTCTGGCATATATAACCTTAGACCATTGTGCCATACAGTGTCGAAGCGGCAGTTCCATTTCTGGCATACATAACCTTAGACCATTGTGCCATACAGTGTCGAAGCGGCAGTTCCATTTCTGGCATACATAACCTTAGACCATTGTGCCATACAGTGTCGAAGCGGCAGTTCCATTTCTGGCATACAGAACCTTAGACCATTATGCAATACAGTGTGGAACGCCTTTTCGATATTGAGAAAGCATGCAACAGTGCATTCTTTATTATTAAATCTACCTGTGATTGATTCTGTTAGTCGAACTAAGTGGTCTGCAGTCTGTTTAAATTTTCTAAGTCAATTTTGGATTTCTGGTAGTTTTGAAGTGATCTCCAGGAATTTGGAGAATCGGTTACTGATTATTCTTTCTAGATTTTTCCTATATAGCTGGTCAGGTTGATCGGGAGGTAGGGATTCGGTTGAATTGCTGGCTTTCCTTCTTTGTGGAACAATAGTACAATCGCTTGCTTCCAAGAAACTGGAATATATCCAGAGTTTAATAAAAGGTTAAAAAACACTATTAGATGTTCAGTCAGTCTCGGAGTGCCTTTTATGAAGAAGATAGCCTGAGTGCCATCTTCTCCTGGAGCTTTGTTTTTTGTTGCATTAATTTTCGATAGTTTGGTCATTGTGTATGTTAACAGGGATTTGTGGTGTGTATAGATTTAGGTTTTGTGTTACATATGTGTTTACCTTATCAAAGAAGTGTGTATTCATGTCTGGTTCGTTGTGTGTGTGTCCGGAACGTGTGTTGTAGGTGTTCTTTAAATGTTTCAGCCTTTTCAAGGTTTGTGTGTGCTAATGTGTTGTTTGTTTCTAGTGGTGGATAATTTCGGGTTGAGTTTCCCGTATTTGTGAATCGTTTAAATGTGTCCAGAATTGTTTTGGGTCGGTTGTTTCGTGTAATTGTGAGTCAAATTGATTCCAGTTATTTTGTTTTAGTTCTTGAACTTCTGATTTTGTTTCTGAGTGTATTTATTTGTGTTTTAATTGTAGGATCTCTATTTTGCACGCACTGTCTACGAAGCTTTTGTTTTTCGTTTATCATTGTTATTGATATTGTGTGTGGTTGCCATGTGTGTGTAGTTCTTGACTGGGTATGTTTGGGTGTTGCTTGTTTCGCTGCTGTGGTGAGGCACTCAGTGATTGTTTGGTAGTATCCATCAGTTTCAGATACACTCGCGGCTTTATCGGTTATTTATATCGGTTAACTTTTATCTAAGATTAGTTTGTATTCGTTCCAATCTGCTTTTCTATAATTTAGTTTTTGGTTTGTACTGTCTTATTTTATGTGGGGGTGAGTTTGAAGACACACCAGACCGGGAGATGGTCACTGTCTACATCTTGGAAAGTTATAAACTTTTGATTCATATTAAATGAACAGAGACAGAGATCCAGTATATCACTGGTACTGTATAAGTCATACGTATGTGTCAGGGTAACATCGTTAAATATTGTAATATTTATGTTATCTACAAATTGTAGTAACCTTCTGTCGTTGGTATTAGTTGTTTTACATCTAAATAACCCCTGTTTACTATTTAAGTCATCTATGAAAATTGAGTTGTAGTTGAGGATAGAACATGAATTTTAGTATTATAAGCTTTCAACTTTACCGCTGAGCCACCAGGAAAGGGGGGGGGGGCTTTATTCTTATGACGGAACAATCAAGTCAAAAATTACATAATGTTAATTTTGTTGAGTTATAAATATAGAGAGGAAAATGAAAACTCCTTTAGTATTGAGCTAAAAACAAGGATATTAAAATGAAAAATAACAAAAATTCAGTGTGAGCCGTTTCACCAATAACTCAAATTTATGAGATAATTATATATATTGTAATTACCGAAAACACACTTAGAACCGTAAGTAATTTCAAGATCAATTTTTACAAGCGAAAATACCGTTACATATCGTAAAAGGGATATACGTGACGATAATAGTAACAGACAGCGAAACCATTGTTCCCACATAATGTTTATGAAGCCTTGAAAAAATAGCAGACGTTTTAATTTAAGAGAAGGAATTTCAACGTTGTATTGTTCTTGACTTGTCCAAAGTGTACTCTCGTAAAGTATGATCAGACGCGTAATTACTACACCGGCTTCGTTGCCGGCCTTATTTTTTCTCTCGTTAACTAGGTCTCAGTAATTATAACGAATTTCTTTTTCCTCAGAACCGTATTTTATCTTTTCAACCCAATCCTCAAATATATATTTTTTTTTGCTAAAACTAATGTGATACGATCGGGCTCTGTATTCCAACTTTTATCACCGTTGTTTTATTTTCTGTAAAAATAAAAACTAAAGGGAAAATGGAACTCGATAGATAACTGATGTGCAGAGTAAAAAGTAGCTGGAAATTCTCAAATGTTTGAAAGTCTTACTTCCGAGTGAAAAGATTTTTCGAAGAATATTTTCTGTGCCGTTAGTATGTCGCAATTCTGACTTTGCTATACATTGAAAATGTTGATTTCTTTACTTAACCAAAAATTCAAAAACAAAGTAGAAGCGAGTAAAAAAAAAAAGAAGAGAGAGAAGGGGGGGGGGGAGATTCTATGCTATTCAAGTTTTGGACAAGTATTCACTTTTTTTGTAAGATATAAATAACACTGACAAACACAAACATACGTACTTCAACATACACCATGACTGGTTACACAGTTCCATACCATCAGTGTGATACAGAAATATAAATTAAATAAGTATACACGACGAATAGAGGGTTTTCTCTTTCCGTCATAGCCCCCAGTGGCACAGCGGTATGTCTGCGGACTTACAACGCTAGAATCCGGGTTTCGATACCCGTGGTGAACAGAGCACAGATAGCTCATTGTGTAGCTTTGTGCTTAATTACAAACATGTAAGTTTTTTTTTTTACCATATTATCCATTGATGCGCATGCCTCAAAGTTTTAAGGAAAAAATTCTAGTACTTAAAGCTATAAGAACAATTTAAATTTAATAACAAAACAATCTTTGTTATATTTAGCTGTGATCTATTTCGTACCACAAAAAAATAATTTTTCTTGTTTACTTTTTTAGGTAAACAAAATTGTGCGAGTGTAGACACCAATGCTCTCCCTTTTTCTTGACGATGCGTTATCTCACGCAAAGCTACACGAGGGCTATCTGCGCCTGCCGTCCCTAATTTAGCAGCTATAGATTAGAGGGAAGACAGCTAGTCATCACCACCCACAGCCAACTCTTGGGCTACTCTTTTACCAACGAATAGTGGAATTGATCGTCCCATTATAACGCCCCTACGGCTGAAAGGGCGAACATATTTGGTGCGACGGGGATTCGAACCCGCGATCCTCAAATTGCGAGTCAAGCGCCCTAACCACCTAGCCATGCTGAACCAATAACAGTATGAAGACGCTATTTCAAACTTCATGATCAGAACTTAAATATAAAAAAAGAACTCAAGTTCTCCGTTGAAGTCGACACATTCAACTTCCAGATATTCCGAATTCTTTGTTTTAAAGTTTCATTTATTATTCATTACAAACTTTCTATTACAATATTGAAAGTCAGTCGAGTTTACTTTATTGTCGGGCCCGGCATGGCCAGGTGGTTAAGGCACTCGACTCGTAATCTGAGGGTCGCGGGTTCGAATCCCCGTCACACCAAACATGCTTATTCTTTCAGCCGTGGGGCGTTATAATGTGATGGTCAAACCCACTATTCGTTGGTAAAAGAGTAGCCCAAGAGTTGGCGGTGGGTGGTGATGACTAGCTGCATTCCCTCTAGTCTTACACTGCTAAATTAGGGACGGCTAGCGCAGATAGCCCTCGTGTAGCTTTGCGCGAAATTAAACAAACAAACTTTATTGTTGTTTTTGTTATTTCATTTAATATTCTAATTTTCCCATAAATTTAAGCTTTGTTTTATAATTTACTGAGGCCTATCGCATATGATTAAAACACATTTTCTTTATTTTCAATCACAAAAAAACAGAGTAGAGATAAGATCTGTGTGTGTCTAAACGAAATGATTCTTTATTAAAATAGTTCTGACTAGTTATATGAGTAGTCGCCCTTTTTCGGTTTACATTCCTCTTGAAAGGAAAGTCGCTTATATAATCTAGTCATACACGTCATTTTGAAATGGCCATACATTTAATATGCGTAGAAAGTTACAGAAATCATAAGGACATCGCAAATCGACTATAGTGGAAATGGTTTAAAATATTGTAACTCGAGAATGTAATTGAATAAAAAAGTATTAGAATGCTGAACGAATTCGATTGACGATTTAAAAAAGGTCTGACTACGATTAACGTAATAAAGTAAGCCTGAAAAAAGATTTAATTTATTCCAGCAGTCATCATATTCATAAAAACGCTTTCATCCCCATCTGTTGTTAAAATTTTAAACTAGTTTATATATATATGTATGAAAATAAGCTAGGATTAGTTCAAGACACATTCTTAGAATATGTTTTGTTGTATTTAAGCACAGAACTATACAATTAGTTATCTGTGATGTGTCCGCTTCGGGTATCGAAACCCGGTTTATAACGTTATAAGCCTTTGAGCTTACCACTGAACGAAGCACTAGATCTAATAAACCTCAACTTTACAGCTTCTTCAGGAGCGTTCCACTACAATACAAACCGTAACTCTGGAAGCTATACTGAAGAAGCTATAAACCAAAACGTTTAGTGTCCAATTAAAGAAAACTTGGTGTTATAAGGTCATTTATCATTAGTATTAAAATGTCTTTTATACAGCAATATGCATTACAGAAATTAAATTCCAACGTCACCAAGTGTAAGAGAAGTTTTAACTATCTTCATTATGATCAAGACATACGGTATTGTGTCATGCGGCCAAAACAACCTGCAGGACAAAATGTTTGGTTTGGTATATCTTGAACTTCGCGCAAAACTACACTGGGACTATCTGCGCTAGTCGTCCCTAATTTAGTAGTGAAAGACTAGAGGGAAGGCAACTAGTGATCACTGCCAACTCTTGTGTTACTCTTTTAGCAATAAATAGTGGGATTAACCGATACATTATAACACCCCCACGGCTGAAAGGGAATTCGAACCCGTGACCCTCAGCTTGTGAGTCGAGCGCCCTAACCAACTGGCCATGCCGGGCCAGGACACAATGTGTTTTATTAACAAGAGTGATAGTTTAGCAATTTTCTACTTTCTGTAGTTCGGACTGTGGTAATCCAAACTATCACATATTTTCAGTGTATGTGCTCTACTGGACTCTTACTTCACATTCCTAATTTCAAGGCAAGAAATACACGAGATATAAAAATCTCAAATTTTAATTTAAGTTTTCCTTTTTTTTTCTTTCGCACAGAAAGTACGAAAACTTTATTTGATATAAAAACATATTTAATTTTCTTATATATTTTTTTTTCAAATTTGGTACAATGTGCAAAGTTATTGAACAAAAATCGCTCAATTTTGACCAAACTTTTTGCGCATGTCTACGCAAAAAGTCACGCGAGCTAACCTCTGAAAGTTTTACTACAGCTTCATCTAAGA
The DNA here is from genome assembly GCF_000517525.1 of Limulus polyphemus. NCBI lineage: Eukaryota > Metazoa > Arthropoda > Merostomata > Xiphosura > Limulidae > Limulus > Limulus polyphemus. The sequence continues at coordinate 587,875 of NW_013665745.1, forward strand.
GAGCCCTCAGTGGCATATCGGTATTTCTACGGACTTACACCGCTAGAATCCGGTTTTAGATACCCGTGGTGGGCAGAGCACAGATAACCCATTGTGTAGCTTTGTGCTTAATTACAAACAAACACAAAGAGAAAAGGCAAACGGTTTTTAGTTTGTCATTCGAATTAAAGACAGCTGATTTACAACAGCAAAACTATAGGGTGAAAACACTTGCAGATACATAAGTATTGGTTAGTCGAAGCAAACTAGATTATCAGTTTCTAGCTCAAGCATAAGGTAGTTAAAATGTAAGAATACAGACACGGAACTGTATGTGTATTAACCTCTAAAGGCATAAGGTGTAAGAATACAGACACGTAACTGTATGTGTATTAACCTCTAAAGGCATAAGGTGTAAGAATACATACACGTAACTGTATGTGTATTAACCTCTAAAGGCATAAGGTGTAAGAATACATACACGTAACTGTATGTGTATTAACCTCTAAAGGCATAAGGTGTAAGAATACAGACACGGAACTGTATGTGTATTAACCTCTAAAGGCATAAGGTGTAAGAATACATACACGTAACTGTATGTGTATTAACCTCTAAAGGCATAAGGTGTAAGAATACAGACACGTAACTGTATGTGCATCTTGTTTTCCTGACCAGAAAGCTACGGATATGATTACATTTCGAAAGACACTAACGAAGTAATTTACGAATTTGGCATTTACATACAAGGTTTTGCAGAGTTAAGTATCCCGGCGAGCTTGTTATTACATAAGAGTGGGAAGATACGTTTAACACAAACCTCTCTGTTTAGCTCTTACAGGGCTTAACGAAGAGATTCTACTAACACTGTTAACCTTTTCACATTATCCCATTTGGCGTCCATTTGCCTTTAAGTAAATTGAACATGTACGCATGTATTGTGGCACGTGAGTTTTCTCTGATTTCATCTCAATGCACAAGAACTTATATATCATCCCTAAAATTTGGTACTTAATAAAAAAAAGTTGCTTTTAAAATAAAAACGACAAGTTTAATGTAGTGTGCATCGAATGAAGTGCGATGTGCGACAGAAACCACTTCGCAAATTGATCACAAAGAAATTTTGAAACTGAGGTTTTACAACGGTAACTATTTGACCAATAGTTTTTTCTCTTGTTGTGGTAATTTTTCAACTTCGAATTTAAACTGAGTCCTTTTTATTAAAAATGACGGTTGTTATAAACTTTCGTATATATTTCAGCGTGTAAAAACAAAGATATTTCTCACCAAATGTGTTATGACAAGTTAGGCTTACAACGGTCTCAATAAAATTATAGTTTTTTCAAACAGACACTAATAAATATTTATAGAAAATGAACCGTATTTAAAAGTAAAATGACACATTTTTATATTTATTTAATAAATATCACAATATTAAGACAGAAAATAATACAGAACTCCACGAAAGAGACAACAAGACCTAAAGGGGAATTATAAGGAAAAATCAATGCAATATCCGTTAATCGCTTCAGATCAGGATTTAAATGAATAAAATTGTATTTTAGTTACTTGATATTTTCCACCTGATTGACACCTTAGGCGCCATATGGGTTAATCAGCCAGCTTAAAGATGACCACACGAAAAGCAACCAGTCAACCGAAAAGCGAGATTGGCCATCACTTCTATAACGCTCCCACAGCTGAAAATACAGAGCGTGTTTAGTGGCATATCCTAGGGTAGAACTTTGGGCTTTCTTATCCACAGCCCAGCACGTTAACTATTAGGCCATGTCCTGTCTTTAGTTGTTCAATCAGTTAAGGGCCCGGCATGGTCAGGTGGTTAGGGCGCTCGACTCGCAATCTGAGGGTCGCGGGTTCGAATCCCCGTCACACCAAACATGCTCGCCCTTTCAGCCGTGGGGGCGTTATAATGTGACGGTCAATCCCACTATTCGTTGGTAAAAGATTAGCCCAAGAGTTGGCGGTGGGTGGTGATGACTAGCTGCCTCCCCTCTAGTCTTACACTGCTAAATTAGGGACGGCTAGCGCAGATAGCCCTCGTGTAGCTTTGCGCGAAATTCAAAACAAACAAACAATCAATCAGTTAAATTCAAATTAATACTGAACAGTTTATGCATTTAAGTAAAGATTTAGTTCGTTGTATTGCATTTGATATCTATGAAGGAATAAATTTGTAATGGAAAATGTGCATTTAAATACAGTATTTCAATATTTTTAACACCTTATTGTAATTTTTCTTAAACAAATCCTAAATATTTTCATGTCTGTTAAGAGATGGGGCCACCTATACATTTATCATATTAAGAGTTCGTTTATGAATTTTTGTTCAAAAAGGCCGTTTTAGAACAGAAAAAATTTGAAATAATTCTTTTCACAGTTATCAATAGTAGCGAATGCGATGAACTAATTGATATTTTCCTGAAACAGTACTAAGTGTGGGTTTATAAGGTTATACAAAATATTTGTTACGCAGCTGTACACAAATTGCGCAAACAAAAATTGAGTTTTTAATGTAATTAAAGTTCTACAAAATGGTATCGATTTTTAGAAATATATATACATTCAAACACATTACAAAAAAATGGCGCTTAAGGCCAAAATGTCGTTGGAACCGCTCAATAATTTCAAGTCACCCTGGAACGTTGCCAAGTCAGAGAGCTTTTTGTTAAATGCGAAATAAAGCATTATGAATTCGTCCTACTTCGTCTATCGTCTGTCAAGTTTAGATGTTTAGCAAAGCCTACAGAGACAGATATCAAATAAACTTTAGTTGTTAATCTATGTAATTTATAGTTTCAGTATGAAAATTATATTAGCAGCCATAACTTATGTGTATTTCAGATCAATGTTAAAATATGTACTTATTGGGAGTTGATGGTTCAACTGCTTCGTTTCGTTCATAAGCTTAATTTAAGTATAAGTTTTTTCTTCATTTAATTCCGTGAGTGAAACTTGACATTTTGACTGAATAATCCTTGAAGTAATATTTAAATGCAGTATTTATTTGTTGAAATGAGGTGAAAATGTATAATTAAAATATTTCCTATCGACCAACAGTCCTTGTTATTATGCTTGGAGACGGCTTGAATGGGTAAAGAAGAAAACTTTAATATAAGTTGAACATAACAGCAAATGTACAACGTTTCGACAAGGTTTGGTCAGGTACATTAGCTGTTATGTTAAACTTATATTAAAGTTTTTCTTCATTATCCATTCAAGCCGTCTCCAAGCATTATTAGTCTCAAAGTGGGTTCCTCGTCATCAAATTTGAGTCCTTGTTATACAAAGTACAATTTTAGGGTGTATCAAAACAAAAACTAAAATCAATAAATATTCCCATTTTTTCACCCTGATGAAAAAAAGGATTAACTTTTCGAAAGCACTTTGGTAACATGAATTCGTATTTTTGTCTTTCATTGATTTTTTTTTAACCTACGTGTTTTGCTAACATCACAAGTAAAATAGTTATGAAGTGAAACAAAAATGAAAATGTCAGTTATTACATATGAGGCGAAGGACACTTTCCATTCTTGACTACCAAATCGCTGTAGCTTAATACTGCAAATGTTCCACAGTAAACAGCCAAACTTCGTAGCTTAATAATACATGTGTTCCACAGTAAACACACAAATTTCGGAGCTTAATAATACATGTGTTCCACAGTAAACACACAAATTTCGGAGCTTAATAATACAAGTATTACACAGTAAACAGCCAAACTTTATAGCTTAATAATACAAGTATTACACAGTAAACACACAAACTTCGTAGCTTAATAATACAAGTGTTCCACAGTAAACAGACAAATTTCGGAGCTTAATAATACAAGTGTTCCACAGTAAACAGCCAAACTTTATAGCTTAATAATACAAGTATTACACAGTAAACAGCCAAACTTTATAGCTTAATAATACAAGTGTTC